>NC_042969.1:28607239-28809836 GCF_901001165.1 Salmo trutta | reverse complement strand
AGAGTAGGATAGGGGGAGAGGAGAGAGAGGGGAGAGGAGATGAGAGTAGGATAGGGGGAGAGGAGAGAGAGGGGAGAGGAGAGAGGTGATGGAGAGTAGAATAGGGGGAGATGAGAGAGAGGAGAGAGGTGATAGAGAGTAGGATAGGGGGAGAGGAGAGAGAGGAGATGAGAGAGGTCATGGAGAGTAGAATAGGGGGAGAGGAGAGGAGAGAGGTGATGAGAGTAGGATAGGGGGAGATGAGAGAGAGGAGAGAGGTGATGGAGAGTAGAATAGGGGGAGATGAGAGGGCGCGAGGTTATGAGGAGCTAGGATAGGGGGCGAGGAGTGGGAGAGGAGAGGAGAGAGGTGATGGAGAGTAGAATAGGGGGAGATGAGAGGAGAGAGGTGATGAGAGTAGGATAGGGGGAGAGGAGAGGAGAGAGGTGATGAGAGTAGGATAGGGGGAGAGGAGAGAGGTGATGGAGAGTAGGATAGGGCAGAGGAGAGAGAGGGGAGAGGAGGGGGAGAGTTGATGGATGAGTAGGCATAGGGCGACGAGCGGAGAGATGAGGGGAGAGGTGATGAGAGTAGGATAGGGGGGAGAGGAGAGAGAGGGGGAGAGGAGAGAGGTGATGAGAGTAGGATAGGGGGAGAGGAGAGAGAGGGGAGAGGTGATGAGAGTAGGATAGGGGGAGAGGAGAGAGAGGGGAGAGGAGAGAGGTGATGAGAGTAGGATAGGGGGAGAGGAGAAAGAGGGGAGAGGAGAGAGAAGGGAGAGGAGAGAGATGATGGAGAGTAGGATAGGGCGAGAGGAGAGAGAGGGGAGAGGTGATGAGAGTAGGATAGGGGGAGAGGAGAGAGAGGGGAGAGGAGAGAGGTGATGAGAGTAGGATAGGGCGAGAGGAGAGAGAGGGGAGAGGTGATGAGAGTAGGATAGGGGGAGAGGAGAGAGAGGGGAGAGGAGAGAGGTGATGAGAGTAGGATAGGGGGAGAGGAGAGAGAGGGGAGAGGTGATGAGAGTAGGATGGGGGAGAGGAGAGAGAGGGGAAGAGGAAAGGAGTAAGAGAAAAGAAGGGATACAGGTGAAACAGAAGAGGATGGGGAAGGGGAAGGGGAGGACAGAACAGAGGAGAGGAAGGGATAGAGGTGAATAAGGAGTAGAGGAGTGACTCACCAGAGCTTGTTCGATGAGCAGACAGAAGAGGATGGCGTTCCCCACCTCCCTGAGACTCTGGAAGACATCCGTCTTCAGCTCTGCGTACTCTATAATGTCCTTCAGCTGGTGGTGGAAGAACTCCAGGATACCTGGCAGGGAAGGACAATCAATCAATGTATTTTATAAAGCCCTTTTTACATCAGCACTTTTACAGAAACCCCAAACAGCAAGCAATGCAGATGCAGAAGCACAGTGGCTAGGAAAAACTCCCTAGAAGGCAGGAACCTAGGAAGAAACCTAGAGAGGAACCAGGCTCTGAGGGGTGGCCAGTCCTTTTCTGGCTGTGTCCGGAGGAGATTTAAGAGGACAATGCTATTACGGCCAGAACACAGTTAAAAGTTACATCTACAAAGTTAAAATAACAGATCCAGATCCGATCACATGGAGTTAAATACTATGAAAGGGACTGTCCTTGACTGATAAACACACCAGTCTCATGATGGGATCTCTGAACATCCAGGTATGGTAGGATTATCAACCATGTCATGGTGATGACGATGTCTGCTCCGTCACCAAACTCTCTGCCTGTCTGTATGTCTATCTTGTGCAGCAGCTGAACCAGGAGCTATAGCTCCAGGAGGATCAGGAAGAGCTGACAAGAGATCAGGCAAACAAGAAGTACAGCCTGTTACAGTACAGAACACCACTAATCTACCCAGCCTATAATCCCTGCTCATAGAGAAACATGCTAATCAAGCATATCTCATCTGATCTGTCAGAGGACTATAATATGATGGGACAACAAGAGGACGTGTTATTGTCTGGGACTGACCGGGTTTCAAACCTGGGTTGTCTGTACGAGTCATGCCTGTGTTAGCCCTCTGAGCTAAAGCCTAGACATCTGCTGTGGGTTCACTGAACTACCTCTCCTCTACAATGAACCAACCTGGGGATCCGTACTCGTGGCGCGGCAGGCGACAGATCTTGGGCATGACCTCGATCAGAGTCTTCACATACTGCAGGATAGTGCCTTGCAACTAGGTAGGGAAGAGAAGAGGGGGAGGAAGTATCAGAGGGGGAGGAAGTATCAGAGGGGGAGGAAGTATCAGAGGGAGAGGAAGTATCAGAAGGAGAGGAAGTATCAGAGGGAGAGGAAGTATCAGAGGGGGAGGAAGTATCAGAAGGAGAGGAAGTATCAGAGGGGGAGGAAGTATCAGAGGGGGAGGAAGTATCAGAGGGAGAGGAAGTATCAGAGGGGGAGGAAGTATCAGAGGGAGAGGAAGTATCAGAGGGGGAGGAAGTATCAGAGGGGGAGGAAGTATCAGAGGGAGAGGAAGTATCAGAGGGGGAGGAAGTATCAGAGGGGGAGGAAGTATCAGAGGGAGAGGAAGTATCAGAGGGGGAGGAAGTATAAAAGGGAGAGGAAGTATCAGAAGGAGTGGAAGTATCAGAGGGAGACGAAGTATCAGAGGGGGAGGAAGGATCAGAGGGAGAGGAAGTATCAGAGGGAGAGGAAGTATCAGAGGGGGAGGAAGGATCAGAGGGAGAGGAAGTATCAGAGGGAGAGGAAGTATCAGAGGGGGAGGAAGTATCAGAGGGGGAGGAAGGATCAGAGGGAGAGGAAGTATCAGAGGGAGAGGAAGTATCAGAGGGGGAGGAAGTATCAGAGGGGGAGGAAGTATCAGAGGGGGAGGAAGTATCAGAGGGAGAGGAAGTATCAGAGGGAGAGGAAGTATCAGAGGGAGAGGAAGTATCAGAGGGGGAGGAAGTATCAGAGGGGGGAGGAAGTATCAGAGGGGGAGGAAGTATCAGAGGGAGAGGGGGAGGAAGTATAAGAGGGAGAGGAAGTATCAGAGGGGGAGGAAGTATCAGAGGGAGAGGAAGTATCAGAGGGAGAGGAAGTATCAGAGGGGGAGGAAGTATCAGAGGGAGAGGGGGAGGAAGTATCAGAGGGAGAGGAAGTATCAGAAGGAGAGGAAGTATCAGAGGGAGAGGAAGTATCAGAGGGAGAGGAAGTATCAGAGGGGGAGGAAGTATCAGAGGGAGAGGAAGTATCAGAGGGAGAGGAAGTATCAGAGGGAGAGGAAGTATCAGAGGGGGAGGAAGTATCAGAGGGAGAGGAAGTATCAGAGGGGGAGGAAGTATCAGAGGGAGAGGGGGAGGAAGTATAAGAGGGAGAGGAAGTATCAGAGGGGGAGGAAGTATCAGAGGGAGAGGAAGTATCAGAGGGGGAGGAAGTATCAGAAGGAGAGGCAGTATCAGAGGGAGAGGAAGTATCAGAGGGGAGGAAGTATCAGAGGGGGAGGAAGTATCAGAGGGAGAGGAAGTATCAGAGGGAGAGGAAGTATCAGAGGGGGAGGAAGTATCAGAGGGGGAGGAAGTATCAGAGGGGGAGGAAGTATCAGAGGGGGAGGAAGTATCAGAGGGAGAGGAAGTATCAGAGGGAGACGAAGTATCAGAGGGGGAGGAAGTATCAGAGGGAGAGGAAGTATCAGAGGGGGAGGAAGTATCAGAGGGAGAGGGGGAGGAAGTATAAGAGGGAGAGGAAGTATCAGAGGGGGAGGAAGTATCAGAGGGAGAGGAAGTATCAGAGGGAGAGGAAGTATCAGAAGGAGAGGAAGTATCAGAAGGGGAGGAAGTATCAGAGGGAGAGGAAGTATCAGAGGGGGAGGAAGGATCAGAGGGGGAGGAAGTATCAGAGGGGGAGGAAGTATCAGAGGGGGAGGAAGTATCAGAGGGAGAGGAAGTATCAGAGGGAGAGGAAGTATCAGAGGGAGAGGAAGTATCAGAGGGGGAGGAAGTATCAGAGGGGGAGGAAGTATCAGAGGGGGAGGAAGTATCAGAGGGAGAGGATGTATCAGAGGGGGAGGAAGTATCAGAGGGAGAGGGGGAGGAAGTATAAGAGGGAGAGGAAGTATCAGAGGGGGAGGAAGTATCAGAAGGAGAGGCAGTATCAGAGGGAGAGGAAGTATCAGAGGGGGAAGAAGTATCAGAGGGAGAGGAAGTATCAGAGGGGGAGGGAGTATCAGAGGGAGAGGAAGTATCAGAGGGGGAGCAAGTATCAGAGGGGGAGGAAGTATCAGAGGGGGAGGAAGTATCAGAGGGGGAGGAAGTATCAGAGGGAGAGGAAGTATCAGAGGGAGAGGAAGTATCAGAGGGAGAGGAAGTATCAGAGGGAGAGGAAGTATCAGAGGGAGAGGAAGTATCAGAGGGAGAGGAAGTATCAGAGGGGGAGGAAGTATCAGAGGGAGAGGAAGTATCAGAGGGAGAGGAAGTATCAGAGGGGGAGGAAGTATCAGAGGGAGAGGAAGTATCAGACGGGGAGGAAGTATCAGAGGGAGACGAAGTATCAGAGGGAGAGGAAGTATCAGAGGGGGAGGAAGTATCAGAGGGGGAGGAAGTATCAGAGGGGGAGGAAGTATCAGAGGGGGAGGAAGTATCAGAGGGAGAGGAAGTATCAGAGGGAGAGGAAGTATCAGAGGGAGAGGAGGTATCAGAGGGGGAAGAAGTATCAGAGGGGGAGGGGGAGGAAGTATCAGAGGGGGAGGGTAAAAATAGAGGAGATTAGTTGGATCTACTTTTTTTTAACAGAGGCTGCTATGTAGGAGTACATTCAGACAATAATGAGAGACAAATAGCCCATAATACCAGGCTCTTGACTATCTTGAGCAGTTCCTCCATCACCACGGCAATCCCCTGGTAACCAAGGAGACGGCAGATGGTCTTGAAGTGGGGCGGGCCTACGAAGTTCCTGTAGGAGCTATAGATGTGTGAGTAGGCAATGTTCAGAGGCTGGAGGAGGAAGAGAGGAAGAGAGAGAGAGAGAGAGGGGGAGAGAGGGAGAGAGGGAGAGAGAGAGGGAGAGAGGGAGAGAGAGGAAAATCTACATCAGAAACATGTTCTCAAAAGTGCTCTAAAAATAGGTACACATCTTTCTCATTTCTATAGTTGAATCCGAATAGCAGACAGTATATAGTACATACCTTAGACCCATACAGGTAGTACGGCTGCACGTTGGCCGGCTTGTCTCGCTGAGGCTCCTGGGTAAAGGGGATGGCAGTCCGAACGAAGCTGAGGACACAGGGAATGAGATAGAGTTCAGGGGTCATGAGCAGGAGTCCACTTAGGTAATGCCTAAATGGACTATAGATAACCAACCGCTGAACCTGATGTTTTGGTAGACCGGCAATCAGCTGCCCAGGAACCGTAAGCTTGTGAACATGTCCAGACTACCAAAAATGCCCCCCTTCCCCCTACCACTGACCGGTTGGTGGAGCCGTTGTAGCAGTAGTTGGGGAGGAAGTCAAAGTTGAGTTCCCAGAAGACATGGAGCGTGATGCGTCCGTAGGGAGCGGACACATTGTGGTTGGCCTCGCGGAACATGGCGTCGAAGCTGTCCAGGGTCATGTGCTTGGAGAGCAGACGATGAGTCAGTCTGTTGATGTCCATCAACCACTCCAACTCCTGATGGGTGGATTGGTCAGACAGACAGAAAGACAGACAGACAGACAGACAGACAGACAGACAGACAGACAGACAGACAGACAGACAGACAGACAGACAGACAGACAGACAGACAGACAGACAGACAGACAGAGATAATGAAAAGATAGAATAAATGCAGGTAATATTGTGGCCAGTGGAGCATAGGGCCAAGAGGACAGGACAGGACCCATGAGAGTGAGCCTGGGGTGTGATATGTGACTGACAGTATGCTATCTGAGAGAGTACTTTTGACCCAGGGCTAGGAGTGTGAAGGAGTGTTGGTTGTGTGGTGTGTGGGAAGGTTGAGACCCCAGTATACAGTATGCCCCTGCCCTGGTGTTCTCACCACTATGGAGGTGAGGTCTTCACTCTCAAAGCGGCTGATGGCCTGGTCCAGAGACTTGTACATGGCTGCTGAGATCCTCTGGGTGACCAGACGGTTCAGATCAATGGAGCGACCCAGGAGCTGGAGAGAGAGAGAGGACAGGATGAGAGAGAGGACAGGATGAGAGAGAGGACAGGATGAGAGAGAGAGAGAGAGAGAGAGAGTGAGAGAGAGAGAGAGAGAGAGAGAGAGAAAGGAAGGAAGGAAGAGAAAGAGAGTTCCTAAACCTTCCATAACAAAGCCATCACCTACAGAGAGATTAACCTGTAGAAGAGTCTCCTAAGCAAGCTGGTCCTGGGGCTCTGTTCATAAACACAAACAGACCCCACTGCCCTTTACTTACTTTTCTAGCTCTTCGTTAGACACGCTTTTTGTAAGTAGTAAATTGTCCTCTCCAAGTTTAGCTGGAATTTAGCCCGAAAGGATTTGAAAAATGTGATGCGGTGCAGAGAATATCAGATCTCATCAATGATTGGAGACGTGTTTAACACCCCCGTATAATATCTTGTCATAAGGGCAGAGTGACTGCAAGAGAGACAGGCTGGAATGTCAATTCTCATCAAATCAATAGGAAGTCTGACTGAAATACGGGACAAATCGACCTTTTATTGTAAATTTGTGGTGTTTTAATTTGTTAATAAAATGTGGGATATGATTTCTTGGATGCGGGACGCGGGACAAAAAGCTGGACTGTCCCAGATAATCCCAGACATGTGGTCACCCAGGGTGGTGTATGACAGACCTACCTGTACATGTCTCTGTTTGAGCAGGGTCTCATAACGATTGGAGGGGGGGTAGGGGATGATCACACCATAGTTTTTACACTCCGCCCTGAAACGCTTGTCCAGGAGGACACTGTGGAGAAAAACACACAACAACATCCTTCACTGCTTGATTTAATTCCCCTCGTCAACATGATTCAGTCTTGTATCTGTTTATTGTGGTGTCTCCAGCCGTCTCTTACCTTCCAGACATGGCTTTGTAGTAGGCAAATATCTGGTCAGCCAGCTTGTAGACAAACTGATCAAAGCACAGGTTCACCTGTAGGAAAAACAGCATCCCTAACTCACTACTCTTGTGGGGCTCGGTGATAAATGACTTGTCATTATATGATTTCTGAGGCGGCCATCTTTGTTTCGTGCTAGTTTACCTCAGCCTCTATCTCATCGTAGAGGAACTGTTTCTTGAACTTGGTCAGAGCGTAGTAGCCACTGTCATTGTAGAGGTCCAGAGGGTACAACACATACCTGGGAGAAACAACAGGCAGGACGGCATCAGCAGGCACAAACACAGACCGACTCAGCATGGACACCATGACAACAGAGAGACAATATCTGTCCGTCACTTTCCGTCTCCCTCTACTCCTGTCTTTTCCTTTCCCTGACCTGCACACACACACACACACACACACACACACACACACACACACACACACACACACACACACACACACACACACACACACACACACACACACACACACACACACACACACACACACACACACACACACAGTGGTCTAAACAGTGTCTTACTCCATCATGGATGGCTCCTTGGTCTCCAGTATGTGGTCTGTGAGGATCCAGGGCATGGACATTTCGATGGGGAACTGTATCCTGCGACCCATGGTCAGCTCCAGGAAGAACTCTCTGAACCACAGCTGAGACAGGTCACAGCAGTGCTGCAGCGCCTCTGGAGGACAGGAAGGGAATAACATGATATTATTATATTATTACGAGAGAAAAAAACTCTCTGAACCACAGCTTAGACAGGTCACTGCAGTGCTGCAGCGCCTCTGGAGGACAGGAAGGGAATAATATGATATTATTATATTATCACTGGAGGAAGAACTCTCTGAACCACAGCTTAGACAGGTCACAGCAGTGCTACACCGCCCCTGGAGGACAGGAAGGGAATAACATGATATTATTATACACTGCTCAAAAAAATAAAGGGAACACTTAAACAACACAATGTAACTCCAAGTCAATCACACTTCTGTGAAATCAAACTGTCCACTTAGGAAGCAACACTGATTGCTGTCACCGTAGTGTCCAGAGCATGGAGGCGCTACCAGGAGACAGGCCAGTACACCAGGAGACGTGGAGGAGGCCGTAGGAGGGCAACAACCCAGCAGCAGGACCGCTACCTCCGCCTTTGTGCAAGGAGCTGGTGGAGCACTGCCAGAGCCCTGCAAAATGACCTCCAGCAGGCCACAAATGTGCATGTGTCTGCTCAAACGGTCAGAAACAGACTCCATGAGGGTGGTATGAGGGCCCGACGTCCACAGGTGGGGGTTGTGCTTACAGCCCAACACCGTGCAGGATGTTTGGCATTTGCCAGAGAACACCAAGATTGGCAAATTCGCCACTGGCGCCCTGTGCTCTTCACAGATGAAAGCAGGTTCACACTGAGCACGTGACAGAGTCTGGAGACGCCGTGGAGAACGTTCTGCTGCCTGCAACATCCTCCAGCATGACCGGTTTGGCGGTGGGTCAGTCATGGTGTGGGGTGGCATTTCTTTGGGGGGCCGCACAGTCCTCCATGTGCTCGCCAGAGGTAGCCGGACTGCCATTAGGTACCGAGATGAGATCCTCAGACCCCTTGTGAGACCATATGCTGGTGCGGTTGGCCCTGGGTTCCTCCTAATGCAAGACAATGCTAGACCTCATGTGGCTGGAGTGTGTCAGCAGTTCCTGCAAGAGGAAGGCATTGATGCTATGGACTGGCCCGCCCGTTCCCCAGACCTGAATCCAATTGAGCACATCTGGGACATCATGTCTCGCTCCATCCACCAACGCCACGCTGCACCACAGACTGTCCAGGAGTTGGCGGATGCTTTAGTCCAGGTCTGGGAGGAGATCCCTCAGGAGACCATCCTCCACCTCATCAGGAGCATGCCCAGGCGTTGAAGGGAGGTCATACAGGCACGTGGAGGCCACACACACTACTGAGCCTCATTTTTACTTGTTTTAAGGACATTACATCAAAGTTGGATCAGCCTGTAGTGTGGTTTTCCACTTTAATTTTGAGTGTGACTCCAAATCCAGACCTCCATGGGTTGATAAATTGGATTTCTATTGATTATTTTTGTGTGATTTTGTTGTCAGCACATTCAACTATGTAAAGAAAAAAGTATTTAATAAGATTATTTCTTTAATTCAGATCTAGGAAGTGTTGTTTAAGTGTTCCCTTTATTTTTTTGAGCAGTATATTATTACTAGAGGAAGAACTCTCTGAACCACAGCTTAGACAGGTCACTGCAGTCCTGCAGCGCCTCTGGAGGACAGGAAGGGAATAACATGATATTATTATATTATTACTAGAGGAAGAACTCTCTGAACCACAGCTTAGACAGGTCACAGCAGTGCTACAGCGCCTCTGGAGGACAGGAAGGGAATAACATTATATTATTATATTATTACTATAGGAAGAACTCTTTGAATCACAGCTAAGACAGGTCACAGCAGTGCTACAGCGCCTCTGGAAGACAGGAAGGGAATAACATGATATTATTATATTATTACTGGAGGAAGAACTCTCTGAACCACAGCTTAGACAGGTCACTGCAGTCCTGCAGCGCCTCTGGAGGACAGGAAGGGAATTACATGATATTATTATATTATTACTAGAGGAAGAACTCTCAACCACAGCTAAGACAGGTCACAGCAGTGCTACAGCGCCTCTACAGGATGGGAGGGGGAACTACAATATAGTAGTGGAGGTGTCATAATACCCATAAAACCTAGCGGCAAAACAAGGAAATGGTTCCAATCGTTTTTCCACTGTTAATTTTGCCCATAGGGGATTTTAGAAACACTTAAAAAAAGGTCTGTGTTTCATGTAGGCTTACCCTGGCATGAAGTTTTGATAACCATGTAACTCTCTTGGTCAAGGTGACTTTTACTCTCACATTCAAAGTGCTAATTAGCATCAAAGTAGACATCATGCAAAACTACAAATCCCTGCAAGTCATCTCTAGCGGACACCTGTGCTAACAGCTACTGTGTCAAGATCAGAGAAGTGTCCATTTAAAGAAAAGTAGCCAATTTACTGTGGTACTCTATTATAATATTATTAGAGGAAGAACTCTCTGAACCACAGCTTAGACAGGTCACTGCAGTGCTGCAGCACCACCACAATATTATTACAGGACGGGAGGGGAATAACATCATATTATTACAGGACGGGAGAGGAATAACATGATATTATTACAGGACGGGAGGGAAATAACATGATATTATTACAGGACGGGAGAGGAATAACATGATATTATTACAGGACGGGAGGGAAATAACATGATATTATTACAGGACGGGAGGGGAATAACATGATATTATTACAGGACGGGAGGGAAATAACATGATATTATTACAGGACGGGAGGGGAATAACATGATATTATTACAGGACGGGAGGGGAATAACATGATATTATTACAGGAAGGGAGGGGAATAACATGATATTATTACAGGACGGGAGGGGAATAACATATTATTACAGGACGGGAGGGGAATAACATGATATTATTACAGGACGGGAGGGGAATAACATGATATTATGACAGGAGATAAATAACATGATGTTATGACAGGAGATAAATAACATGATATTATGACAGGAGATAAATAACATGATATTATGACAGGAGATAAATAACATGATATTATGACAGGAGATAAATAACATGATATTATGACAGGAGATAAATAACATGATATTATGACAGGAGATAAATAACATGATATTATGACAGGAGATAAATAACATGATATTATGACAGGAGATAAATAATATGATATTATGACAGGAGATAAATATCATATTATTACAGGACGGGAGGGGAATAACATGATATTATGACAGGAGATAAATAACATGATGTTATGACAGGAGATAAATAACATGATATTATGACAGGAGATAAATAACATGATATTATGACAGGAGATAAATAACATGATATTATGACAGGAGATAAATAACATGATATTATGACAGGAGATAAATAACATGATATTATGACAGGAGATAAATAACATGATATTATGACAGGAGATAAATAACATGATATTATGACAGGAGATAAATAACATGATATTATGACAGGAGATAAATAACATGATATTATGACAGGAGATAAATAACATGATATTATGACAGGAGATAAATAACATGATATTATGACAGGAGATAAATAACATGATATTATGACAGGAGATAAATAACATGATATTATGACAGGAGATAAATAACATGATATTATGACAGGAGATAAATAACATGATATTATGACAGGAGATAAATAACATGATATTATGACAGGAGATAAATAACATGATATTATGACAGGAGATAAATAACATGATATTATGACAGGAGATAAATAACATGATATTATGACAGGATGGGAGGTGAAGGAAAGAAAAAAGAACAAGGTGAGGGGTGAAGGTGATCAATTGATTGGTGGTAGTGTAAGAAAGCATTATCCTGTGTGTGTGTGTGTGTGTGTGTGTGTGTGTGTGTGTGTGTGTGTGTGCATACCGCTGAAGTTGAGCAGGTGTGTGAAGAAGAAGGAGTGTTTGTGGAAGTCTTCTATAGCCAGTACTATGGGTCCATCCAGACTGCTGCGTAGAGTCTTCTTAGAACCACTCTTATCGGCTATCAACGACTCCAGCATGGTACGAACCATGTACAGCTTGAGAGGGAGGAAGAGAGAGAGAAAAGTCTAAATAGTCTATTCCCTTACAAAGTCCCTGTACCTGATCCTGTCCCTACAGCCTGCCACTGTCCCCGAGTCACATCAGTCTCTTCCTAAATCCCCTAGCCCTCTGTTACCCTTTCCTCTCTCCCCTGGTGTACCTGTGTGCTCGAAGGTCCCACAGCTCTGCGGGGCACCTTGATGTCGAACCCTCCCTTGGGGTCCTTCTCCCCCCTGAGACAGGGGTCATTGGGAGGCTCCCGAGCCCCCTCCCAGTCACAGATGGTCTTACGGATCGCCTGCAGGACACTAGAGAGAGACAAAAGGTTATCAGAGAATCAGCATTATAGAGAATGACTATCGTACGTCCCAAATGGCACCCTATTCCCTATATAGTGCACTACTTTTGACCAGGAGCCATAGGTATAGGGGGCCATTTAGGAAGCAACCTAGCTAACTATGGAAGGTCCATGGTTCTACATGGTTCTACTGTCTCTAGCAAACAGTGAGAATTGTGCCGTATGCACACTTGAGCTTTTCAGGGGACTTGAGCCTTTATTTCAAGGTGTTTTTCATCAAGACCACCTAGAAAACAAGATGCTAAAGTACCTCTTAAGAGGATCTCTTGCCTGAAATATGTTAACAGTTGAACAAGAATGAGTGCAGGCAGATTGGTACCTGATGAGAACGTTCTTCTTCTTGCGTACGGCCTGACGTAGAGGCTCTCTGAGGGTCATCTGGGCAAAGTCCTGCAGGGCTGCATAGATGGTGTTCCTTATGGCCTGGTTGAATACGCTCTCCATACGACCCATCAACACCTACAACACAGATACCATCATCATCATCATCATCATCATCAACACCAAAGTAGCTACACTTCGACCAAGACCCACGGTGGTGAAATGCTGCTATGTTACTATTCTGTAAGCGTCCCAACGATGTCATGATCAAGCTGTCTGTAAATACAGTGTGTGTTTCTGACCTGCAGTCCCTTGATCATGGCGATGACCTCGACCAGGGCAAACTTCTCCTCTGAGGTGTAGTTGTAACGTGTAGCTCTCTCATACTCCTCCGCTGTGCCAGGACAGTCCTTGTTACAGAACTTATCTGTTGGGTGGACCAACTTCCACGAGTACTGAGGGAGAGAGAGAGAGAATATGGTGTCAAAGGAAACTGAAAATCAGGTAGAATATAATGACTTAATTAAAATAATAAATAAATAAAATATATGGGACCAAGCAGGTGGACACGACCCCTTCTTTAACATAAAGCGCGCACACAAACACACCCCGTTCCCCTACTCACCACTTCCATGACGTGTGTGCTCCACTTGGACAGCAGCTGTAACCCTCTGAGTGCCAGGTCAAACAGTTCCCTGTACTCCTCGTCTGACTTATGACTGTCCAGGCCTGAGCCGGTCACTACCTCACTGTTACTGTAGCGAGCCAGCTCAGAGATGAACCGGATGTGGTCGTCACGAATCTGAACCATCTGCTCACACAGGTTGTACTGGGGAGAGATGGAGCTCTGGGTACATGTCCACCTGTAGAAGAGAGGTCAGGGATCATACAGGTTGTACTGGGGAGAGATGGAGCTCTGGGTACATGTCCACCTGTAGAAGAGAGGTCAGAGGTCAGGGTTTATACAGGTTGTACTGGGGAGAGATGGAGCTCTGGGTACATGTCCACCTGTAGAAGAGAGGTCAGGGATCATACAGGTTGTACTGGGGAGAGATGGAGCTCTGGGTACATGTCCACCTGTAGAAGAGAGGTCAGGGATCACACAGGTTGTACTGGGGAGAGATGGAGCTCTGGGTACATGTCCACCTGTAGAAGAGAGGTCAGGGATCACACAGGTTGTACTGGGGAGAGATGGAGCTCTGGGTACATGTCCACCTGTAGAAGAGAGGTCAGGGATCATACAGGTTGTACTGGGGAGAGATGGAGCTCTGGGTACATGTCCACCTGTAGAAGAGAGGTCAGAGGTCAGGGTTTATACAGGTTGTACTGGAGAGAGATGGAGCTCTGGGTACACGTCCACCTGTAGGAGAGAGGTCAGAGGTCAGGGTTTATATAGGTTGTACTGGGGAGAGATGGAGCTCTGGGTACACGTCCACCTGTAGGAGAGAGGTCAGAGGTCAGGGATCACACAGGTTGTACTGGGGAGAGATGGAGCTCTGGGTACACGTCCACCTGTAGGAGAGAGGTCAGAGGTCAGGGATCACACAGGTTGTACTGGGGAGAGATGGAGCTCTGGGTACACGTCCACCTGTAGGAGAGAGGTCAGAGGTCAGGGATCACACAGGTTGTACTGGGGAGAGATGGAGCTCTGGGTACATGTCCACCTGTAGGAGAGAGGTCAGAGGTCAGGGATCACACAGGTTGTACTGGGGGAGGTGAAGCTCTGGGTACACGTCCACCTGTAGGAGAGTCAGGGGTTAGGAGAGGGGTGAGTATATGCTGATTTTTGCTATTTCCTTTCAATATGTGTCCAATTAAGATCTAGACAACCAGGTGAGGGGAATTCCTAACTAACCAATTAAGACCTAGACAACCAGGTGTGGGGAGTTCCTAACTAACCAATTAAGGGGCTGGGGTTGAGTTTGACACCTGTGGGGTAAGGGCTGGGGTTGAGTTTGACACCTGTGAGGTAAGGGCTGGGGTTGAGTTTGACACCTGTTGGGTAGGGGCTAGAGTTGAGTTTGGAACCTGTGGGTAGGGGCTGGGGTTGAGTTTGGCACCTGTGAGGTAAGGGCTGGGATTGAGTTTGACACCTGTGGGGTAGGGGCTGGGGTTGAGTTTGACACCTGTGAGGTAGGGGCTGGGGCTGAGTTTGACACCTGTGGGGTAGGGGCTGGGGTTGAGTTTGACACCTGTGAGGTAGGGGCGGGGTTGAGTTTGACACCTGTGGGGTAGGGGCTAGAGTTGAGTTTGACACCTGTGGGGTAGGGGCTGGGGTTGAGTTTGACACCTGTGAGGTAGGGGCTGGGGTTGAGTTTGACACCTGTGGGGTAGGGGCTGGGGTTGAGTTTGACATCTGTGGGGTAGGGGCTGGGGTTGAGTTTGACATCTGTGGGGTAGGGGCTGGGGTTGAGTTTGACACCTGTGGGGTAGGGGCTGGGGTTGAGTTTGACACCTGTGGGGTAGGGGCTGGGGTTGAGTTTGACACCTGTGGGGTAGGGGCTGGGGTTGAGTTTGACACCTGTGGGGTAGGGGCTAGAGTTGAGTTTGGAACCTGTGGGTAGGGGCTGGGGTTGAGTTTGGCACCTGTGAGGTAAGGGCTGGGATTGAGTTTGGCACCTGTGGGGTAGGGGCTGGGGTTGAGTTTGGCACCTGTGAGGTAGGGGCTGGGGCTGAGTTTGACACCTGTGGGGTAGGGGTTGGGGTTGAGTTTGACACCTGTGAGGTAGGGGCGGGGTTGAGTTTGACACCTGTGGGGTAGGGGCTAGAGTTGAGTTTGACACCTGTGGGGTAGGGGCTGGGGTTGAGTTTGACACCTGTGAGGTAGGGGCTGGGGTTGAGTTTGACACCTGTGGGGTAGGGGCTGGGGTTGAGTTTGACATCTGTGGGGTAGGGGCTGGGGTTGAGTTTGACATCTGTGGGGTAGGGGCTGGGGTTGAGTTTGACACCTGTGGGGTAGGGGCTGGGGTTGAGTTTGACACCTGTGGGGTAGGGGCTGGGGTTGAGTTTGACACCTGTGGGGTAGGGGCTGGGGTTGAGTTTGACACCTGTGGGGTAGGGGCTGGGGTTGAGTTTGACACCTGTGGGGTAGGGGCTGGGGTTGAGTTTGACACCTGTGGGGTAGGGCCTGGGGTTGGGTTTGACACCTGTGGGGTAGGGGCTGGGGTTGAGTTTGACACCTGTGGGGTAGGGGCTGGGGTTGAGTTTGACACCTGTGGGGTAGGGATGGGGTTGAGTTTGATACCTGTGGGGTATGGGCTGGGGTTGAGTTTGATACCTGTGGGGTATGGGCTGGGGTTGAGTTTGATACCTGTGGGGTATGGGCTGGGGTTGAGTTTGATACCTGTGGGGTAGGGGCTGGGGTTCAGGACTTGTTAGAGGTCTGAGTTTATGAGTTTTCAGAGTTTGTGAGTTTAAAGATGGATGATTTTCTTACTTGGACTTGTTCTCCTCGTAGTGGGCGCTGGTCTCTATGTAACGTGATAGTTCTATCTGCATGTCTCCAAACAGAGGCACCACCTGCAGCTGAGGCATCAAGACACACAGACAGAGACAGACTTCAGTCAGGATGTGTGATCCAATAATAACATATTGGTGTTAACACACACACACACACACACACACACACACACACACACACACACACACACACACACACACACACACACACCTTGAAGAACTTGTCGATCTTTCCCAGGTTGATCCTCTTCTTGGCGTCTAGTTTGTAGATGTTACTGACGTTACCGTCCATCAGATAGAGACCGAAACCCATCACCTGATACACACACAGAGTGGAATATTACACAAACCCATCACCTGACACACACACAGAGTGGAATATTACAAAAACCCATCACCTGACACACACACACAGAGTGGAATATTACACAAACCCATCACCTGACACACACACAGAGTGGAATATTACACAAACCCAGATCAATAATATTTGATCGACATTCAGAAACATCTCTAGATATTCTGAACACTACTGGAAGCTACAGTTGAGGACTGGTTAGCAGGAGTAAGAAGGCTAGTGGCATTTTAAGATCCAGACAGAGACAGGTATCTAGAGAAAGACAGGTAGTTAAGATCCAGACAGAGACAGGTATCTAGAGAAAGAAAGGTAGTTAAGATCCAAACAGAGACAGGTATCTAGAGAAAGACAGGTAGTTAAGATCCAGACAGAGACAGGTATCTAGAGAAAGACAGGTAGTTAAGACCCAGACAGAGACAGGTATCTAGAGAAAGAAAGGTAGTTAAGATCCAAACAGAGACAGGTATCTAGAGAAAGGCAAGTAGTTAAGATCCAGACAGAGGCAGGTATCTAGAGAAAGGCAGGTATCTAGAGAAAGGCAGATAGTTAAGATCCAGACAGAGACAGGTATCTAGAGAAAGGCAGGTATCTAGAGAAAGACAGGTAGTTAAGATCCAGACAGAGACAGGTATCTAGAGAAAGGCAGGTATCTAGAGAAAGGCAGGTATCCAGAGAAAGGCAGGTAGTTAAGATCCAGACAGAGACAGGTATCTAGAGAAAGGCAGGTATCTAGAGAAAGGCAGGTAGTTAAGATCCAGAATGAGACAGGTATCTAGAGAAAGGCAGGTAGTTAAGATCCAGACAGAGACAGGTATCTAGAGAAAGGCAGGTATCTAGAGAAAGGCAGGTAGTTAAGATCCAGACAGAGACAGGTATCTAGAGAAAGACAGGTAGTTAAGATCCAGACAGAGGCAGGTATCTAGAGAAAGGCAGGTAGTTAAGATCCAGACAGAGACAGGTATCTAGAGAAAGGCAGGTAGTTAAGATCCAGACAGAGACAGGTATCTAGAGAAAAGCAGGTATCTAGAGAAAGGCAGGTATCCAGAGAAAGGCAGGTATCTAGAGAAAGGCAAGTAGTTAAGATCCAGACAGAGGCAGGTATCTAGAGAAAGGCAGGTATCTAGAGAAAGGCAGGTATCTAGAGAAAGGCAGGTAGTTTAGACCCAGACAGAGACAGGTATCTAGAGAAAGGCAGGTAGTTAAGATCCAGACAGAGACAGGTATCTAGAGAAAGGCAGGTAGTTAAGATCCAGACAGAGACAGGTATCTAGAGAAAGGCAGGTATCTAGAGAAAGGCAGGTAGTTAAGATCCAGACAGAGACAGGTATCTAGAGAAAGGCAGGTAGTTAAGATCCAGACAGAGACAGGTATCTAGAGAAAGGCAGGTAGTTAAGATCCAGACAGAGACAGGTATCTAGACAAAGGCAGGTATCTAGAGAAAGGCAGGTAGTTAAGATCCAGACAGAGACAGGTATCTAGAGAAAGGCAGGTAGTTAAGATCCAGACAGAGACAGGTATCTAGAGAAAGGCAGGTAGTTAAGATCCAGACAGAGACAGGTATCTAGAGAAAGGCAGGTAGTTAAGATCCAGACAGAGACAGGTATCTAGAGAAAGGCAGGTATCTAGAGAAAGGCAGGTAGTTAAGATCCAGACAGAGACAGGTATCTAGAGAAAGGCAGGTATCTAGAGAAAGGCAGGTAGTTAAGATCCAGACAGAGACAGGTATCTAGAGAAAGGCAGGTAGTTAAGATCCAGACAGAGACAGGTATCTAGAGAAAGGCAGGTATCTAGAGAAAGGCAGGTAGTTAAGATCCAGACAGAGACAGGTATCTAGAGAAAGGCAGGTATCTAGAGAAAGGCAGGTATTTAAGGTCCAGACAGAGACAGGTATCTAGAGAAAGGAAGGTAGTTAAGATCCAGACAGAGGCAGTTATCTAGAGAAAGGCAGGTAGTTAAGATCCAGACAGAGACAGGTATCTAGAGAAAGGCAGGTAGTTAAGATCCAGACAGAGACAGGTATCTAGAGAAAGGCAGGTATCTAGAGAAAGGCAGGTATCTAGAGAAAGGCAGGTATCTAGAGAAAGGCAAGTAGTTAAGATCCAGACAGAGGCAGGTATCTAGAGAAAGGCAGGTATCTAGAGAAAGGCAGGTAGTTTAGACCCAGACAGAGACAGGTATCTAGAGAAAGGCAGGTAGTTAAGATCCAGACAGAGACAGGTATCTAGAGAAAGGCAGGTAGTTAAGATCCAGACAGAGGCAGGTATCTAGAGAAAGGCAGGTAGTTAAGGTCCAGACAGAGGCAGGTATCTAGAGAAAGGCAGATAGTTTAGATACCTGTCTCTGTCTGGACCTTAACTACCTGCCTTTCTCTAGATACCTGTCTCTGTCTGGACCTTGAGAAAGGCAGGTAGTTAAGGTCCAGACAGAGACGGGTATCTAGAGAAAGGGAGGTATCAGAGAAAGGCAGATAGTTAAGGTCCAGACAGAGACAGGTATCTAGAGAAAGGCAGGTAGTTAAGGTCCAGACAGAGACAGGTATCTAGAGAAAGGCAGGTAGTTAAGGTCCAAACAGAGGCAGGTATCTAGAGAAAGGCAGATAAGACAGAGATCTAGATGAGGCTCTTACCTTCAGCAGCATGTGTTTCTCGCTGGGCGTCAGGTACATCTTGTTCTCATAGTAATCAACACTGATGTTGACAATGTCTGCTAACAACTCCTCATAGCCAGGAATCACCTCCAACTGCTGCTGCAGACACTACAGAGAAATATACACACTATTACTGCTGCTGCAGACACTACAGAGAAATATACACACTATTACTGCTGCTGCAGACACTACAGAGAAATATACACACTATTACTGCTGCTGCAGACACTACAGAGAAATATACACACTATTACTGCTGCTGCAGACACTACAGAGAGAAATATACACACTATTACTGCTGCTGCAGACACTACAGAGAAATATACACACTATTACTGCTGCTGCAGACACTACAGAGAGAAATATACACACTATTACTGCTGCTGCAGACACTACAGAGAAATATACACACTATTACTGCTGCTGCAGACACTACAGAGAAATATACACACTATTACTGCTGCTGCAGACACTACAGAGATAAATATACACACTATTGCTGCTGCTGCACAACACACACACACACACAAACACACACACCTGAGTAATCCTGTTGTGATTGGCTAGGAACATAGAGAGGTTCTGTGACTCCTGGATGGACTGAGGGTCGGCCATCTTCCTCAGGAACTGAGCCGCCCTGCAGACATAAATATTACCACATATCTAATTCTGTAGCTACACCTCACAGATTCTGTTAACCTGAGTCAATTGGGTACATCGGCCCTTCATTCTGTCCCTTTTGCTTTATTTAAGCTGATGTGAAGGAACTAGACAGGTGAAAGCAAATTCCTGTGTTTTCAGGATCACTGCAGGTGAAGGAGAGGTGATAGGGAGAGGAAGCCACTGCAGGCTATTGAGATGCATCCCCACATTGTGTCTGTCTTCCCTTCGTACCTTTTATAGGCAGAGTGGTCGTTCTTGACGCTGCACTTCATATTCTTGAGTTCGTCGAGCACAGCGAACATGTTGATGAACTTGCCCAGGGTGAGGAGGTAAGCTTCAGAGACAAAGTCTTTCCTCCGCTCAGCGTGGCACAGACGCTTCACCTCCCCACAGAAACGCTCGATGGCCTTACGCTGCAGGGGAGGACAGGGAAAATGGAGACGGCAGAGAGAGGAGAGGTTCTCAGATATGTATAGGACTCATTTATTTGTTCGTTAATTCATTCATTATTTAATTCAAGGGACAAGGATATGATTGACTGACAGAGTTCCAATTCAAATACGATACATTCATTACGTTGTTCATTCATTTGATTGATTGATTGATTCATTCATCCATCAATGGTCTCTCACCTGAAAGTACATGAACTTCATGAGCTTGGTGACCTCTGGTTCCAGCACCTCCACAGTCTTCTCATAGATCTCCACCCTGTTGGGCTGCTCATTACACTTCACCTGGAGAACACAGGGGGGCGCCGTCACACAGCCTGCTCACTGGAACCACTCACAGGGCTCTCCCACATCTTTATTTACACGTCACAGATCACAGTGTCCCAAGCCAGTATCACATTTCTAGGATCAGATCCCCGTACTAGAGCTGGTACGATAAACAGAAAATGATCAACGATACGATCACTTATCGCAGGCATTTTGCTGATATCGTTGATTACGATAAGTAGCCAATACTAGAGAAAAGTTGAAATGAAATAAGTTTGCTAATATGGGTGATAGTTAATGGAACAATTGATGGCTACAACCATCAAACGAGTAGTAGCAGTTTAAAGGAAAAACTCTGGTGCACATTAATGTTATAAACTGTGGTGCACATTAATGTTATAAACTGTGGTGCACATTAATGTTATAAACTGTGGAGCACATTAATGTTATAAACTGTGGTGCACATTACAGTTACAAACTGTGGTACACATTACAGTTACAAACTGTGGTGCACATTAATGTTATCAACTGTGGTGCACATTACAGTTACAAACTGTGGCGCACATTAACGTTATAAACTGTGGTGCACATTAATGTTATAAACTGTGGTGCACATTACAGTTACAAACTGTGGTGCACATTACAGTTACAAACTGTGGTGCACATTAATGTTATAAACTGTGGTGCACATTACAGTTACAAACTGTGGTGCACATTAATGTTATAAACTGTGGTGCACATTACAGTTACAAACTGTGGCGCACATTAAAGTTATAAACTGTGGTACACATTACAGTTACAAACTGTGGTGCACATTACAGTTACAAACTGTGGTGCATATTAATGTTATAAACTGTGGTGCATATTAATGTTATAAACTGTGGTGCATATTAATGTTATAAACTGTGGTGCACATTAATGTTATAAACTGTGGTACACATTACAGTTACAAACTGTGGTGCACATTAATGTTATAAACTGTGGTGCACATTACAGTTACAAACTGTGGTGCACATTAATGTTATAAACTGTGGTGCACATTAATGTTATAAACTGTGATGCACATTAATGTTATAAACTGTGGTGCACATTCATGTTATAAGCTGTGGTGCACATTAATGTTATAAACTGTGGTGCATATTAATGTTACAAACTGTAGCGCACATTACAGTTACAAACTGTGGTGCACATTAATGTTACAAACTGTGGTGCACATTAATGTTACAAACTGTGGAGCACATTAATGTTATAAACTGTGGTGCATATTAATGTTATAAACTGTGGTGCACATTACAGTTACAAACTGTGGCGCACATTAACGTTATAAACTGTGGTACACATTACAGTTACAAACTGTGGTGCACATTAATGTTACAAACTGTGGTGCACATTAATGTTACAAACTGTGGAGCACATTAATGTTATAAACTGTGGTGCACATTAATGTTACAAACTGTGGTGCACATTAATGTTACAAACTGTGGTGCACATTAATGTTACAAACTGTGGTGCACATTAATGTTACAAACTGTGGTGCACATTAATGTTACAAACTGTGGAGCACGTTAATGTTATAAACTGTGGTGCACATTAATGTTACAAACTGTGGTGCACATTAATGTTACAAACTGTGGTGCACATTAATGTTACAAACTGTGGTGCACATTAATGTTATCAACTATGGTGCACATTAATGTTATAAACTGTGGCGCACATTACAGTTACAAACTGTGGCGCACATTACAGTTACAAACTGTGGTGCACATTAATGTTATCAACTGTGGTGCACATTACAGTTACAAACTGTGGCTCACATTACAGTTACAAACTGTGGCGCACATTAATGTTATAAACTGTGGTACACATTACAGTTACAAACTGTGGTGCACATTAATGTTATAAACTGTGGTGCACATTAATGTTATAAACTGTGGTGCACATTCATGTTATAAACTGTGGTGCACATTCATGTTACAAACTGTGGTGCACATTAATGTTATAAACTGTGGTGCACATTAATGTTATAAACTGTGATGCACATTAATGTTATAAACTGTGGTGCACATTCATGTTATAAACTGATGCACATTAATGTTATAAACTGTGGTGAACATTAATATTATAAACTGTGGTGCACATTAATGTTACAAACTGTGGTGCACATTAATGTTACAAACTGTGGTGCATATTAATGTTACAAACTGTGGTGCATATTAATGTTACAAAATAAACTGTGGTGCACATTAATGTTATAAACTGTGGTGCACATTAATGTTACAAACTGTGGTGCACATTAATGTTATAAAATTAACTGTGGTGCACATTAATTTTACAAAATAAACTGTGGTGCATATTAATGTTATAAACTGTGGTGCACATTACAGTTACAAACTGTGGTGCACATTAATGTTACAAACTGTGGTGCATATTAATGTTACAAAATAAACTGTGGTGCACATTAATGTTATAAACTGTGGTGCACATTAATGTTACAAACTGTGGTGTACATTAATGTTATAAAATAAACTGTGGTGCACATTAATTTTACAAAATAAACTGTGGTGCATATTAATGTTATAAACTGTGGTGCACATTAATGTTACAAACTGTGGTGCACATTAATGTTACAAACTGTGGTGCACATTAATGGTATAAACTGTGGTGCACATTAATGTTATAAATAAACTGTGGTTCACATTAATGTTACAAACTGTGGTGCACATTAATGATATAAACGTATTGTTCTATTTATCATTATCGCATCAATTCAGGAAATGTATCACAACATGGATTTCTGTCCATAATCGCCCAGCTCTACCCCTACACTTTCTGGTGAGGACAAATGGCCCCTATGTATGTCCCAAATGGCCCCCATGGACCCTGGTCAAGAGTAGTGCACTACATAAGGAATATGATGCTATTTGGGAAGCAAACAAATGATGTGTCCCTGAGGCTACAAATTCAGCTCTAATACTACACTATCAACTATCAACACTATAAATAGTCCACAGCACCTGGCCTCACCCTACTAGAATCTGAAATCAAATGGACTACTGTTTGCTAATGATCTGGTGTTTCTGTCCCCAACCAAGGAGGGCCTACAGCAGCACCTAGATCCTCTGCACAGATTCTGTCAGACCTGGGCCCTGACAGTAAATCTCAGTAAGACAAAAAATAATGGTGTTCCAAAAAAGGTCCAGTTCCCAGGACCACAAATACAAATTCCATCTAGACACCGTTGCCCTAGAGTACACAGAAAACTATACCTACCTCAGCCTAAACATCAGCACCACAGGTAACTTCCACAAAGCTGTGAACGATCTGAGAGACAAGGCAAGGGCCTTCTACGCCATCAAAAGGAAAAAAGGAAAAAATAACATACAAATTAGGATCTGGCTAAAAATAGTTTAATCAGTTGTAGAACCCATTGACCTTTATGGTTGTGAGGTCTGGGGTACGCTCACCAACCAAGAATTCACAAAATGGGACAAACACCAAATTGAGACTGCATGCAGAATTCTGCAAAAATATCCTCAGTGTACAACGTAAAACACCAAATAATGCATGCAGAGCAGAATTAGGCCGATACCTGCTAATTATCAACATCCAGAAAAGAGCTGTTAAATTCTACAACCACCGAAAAGGAAGCGATTCCCAAACCTTCCATAACAAAGCCATCACCTACAGAGAGACGAACCTGGAGAAGAGTCCCCTAAGCAAGCTGGTCCTGGGGCTCTGTTCCCAAACACAAACAGACCCCACAGAGCCCCAGGACAGCAACACAATTAAACTCAACCAAAACATGAGAAAACAAAAAGATAATTACTTGACACATTGGAAAGAATTAACAAAAGCACAGAGCATGCTATTAGAATGCTATTTGGCCCTAAACAGAGTAAGTACACAGTGGCAGAATACCTGACCACTATGACTGACCCAAACTTAAGGAAAGCTTTGACTATGTACAGACTCAGTGAGCATAGCCTTGCTATTGAGAAAGACTGCCATAGGCAGACCTGCCTCTCAAAAGAAAACAGGCTACGTGCACACTGCCCACAAAATGAGGTGGAAACTGAGCTGCACTTCCTAACCTCCTGCCAAATGTATGACCATATTAGAGACACATATTTTCATCAGATTACATAAACCCACAAAGAATTTGAAAACAATCCCTTTTGTACTTTAACTAGTTGCACATAATATGACATTTGAAATGTCTTTATTCTTTTGTGAGTGTAATGTTTACTGTACATTTTTGTATTGTTTATTTCACTTTTGTTTATTATCTATTTCACTTGCTTTAGCAATGTAAACATGTTTCCCATGTCAATAAAGCCCCTTGAATTGAATTGAATTGAGAGAGAGAGAGAGACAGAGACAGAGAGACAGAGACAGAGAGAGAGACACAGAGACACAAAGACAGAGACAGAGAGAGAGAGAGAGAGAGAGAGACAGAGACAGAGACAGAGACAGAGTGAGCGACACAGAGACAGAGAGAGGGAGACAGAGAGTATGTGAAATGTTTACTGTGAATTTTTATTTTTTATTTTACTTTTTTTATTAATCTATTTCACTTGCTTTGGCGATGTAATCATATGTTTCCCATGTCAATTAATCCCCTTGAATTGAGAGAGAGAGAGAGAGAGAGAGAGAGAGAGAGAGAGAGAGAGAGAGAGAGAGAGAGAGAGAGAGAGAGAGAGTTACCTGTGGTATAGCTCTTGAGCAGCTTCTCCAGGTGTAGAGCATGACAGCGTACTCATGGCCCTCCTCCAGCATCTCATTCTGGGGAGAGAGAACAGACAGAGGGGTTATATCTACGCCTATTTATAAATGATATGGCTAACTGTATGGATAAAAGGATACATTGTGCTGCCCTCTTCATTGACCTGTCAAAGGCTTTCGATACTGCTAATCACCCACTGCAAATTCAGAGGCTTTCCTCAATGGGTCTAGACCAGGCTGTATGTAACTGGTTAAAACATGATTTGACAGATAGAACTCAATGTGTGTCTACTGACGCTGTTAAATCAGGTTTCCTGGATATTATGAAAGGTGTCGCGCAGGGGTCGATTCTGGGTCCAGTACTTTTTAATGTTTACATTAATAATATTGTATTGACTTTAAACAATTGTGACCTGCACTTGTATGCCGATTATAGTGTTGTGTCTGCTATTGACCCCAATGTTGACCAGGCTCTATCTGAACTACAGTCTGCCTTCATTGTATTATGATAGTGTTGTGTCTGCTATTGACCCCAATGTTGACCAGGCTCTATCTGAACTACAGTCTGCCTTCATTGTATTATGATAGTGTTGTGTCTGCTATTGTCCCCATGGTTGACCAGGCTCTATCTGAACCACAGTCTGCCTGTTGTGTCTGCTATTGTCCCCATGGTTGACCAGGCTCTATCTGAACCACAGTCTGCCTGTTGTGTCTGCTATTGACCCCAATGTTGACCAGGCTCTATCTGAACTACAGTCTGCCTTCATTGTATTATGATAGTGTTGTGTCTGCTATTGTCCCCATGGTTGACCAGGCTCTATCTGAACTACAGTCTGCCTGTTGTGTCTGCTATTGTCCCCAACGTTGACCAGGCTCTATCTGAACTACAGTCTGCCTTCATTGTATTATGATATTGTTGTGTCTGCTATTGACCCCAACGTTGACCAGGCTCTATCTGAACTACAGTCTGTCTTCATTGTATTATGATATTGTTGTGTCTGCTATTGACCCCAACGTTGACCAGGCTCTATCTGAACTACAGTCTGTCTTCATTGTATTATGATATTGTTGTGTCTGCTATTGACCCCAACGTTGACCAGGCTCTATCTGAACTACAGTCTGCCTTCATTGTATTACAGAAAACTATTGATCGTGTCCCTGCTTCCAAATATCTGAGCATCTGGACAGATGAAACGCGGTCTTTTAAAAAGCATACTGATGAGTTAGTTACAGTTGAAGGAAGTTTACATACACTTAGGTTGGAGTCATTAAAACTCGTTTTTCAACCACTCCACAAATTTCTTGTTAACAAAGTATAGTTTTCGATTAGGACACCTACTTTGTGTATGACACAAATAACTTTTCCAACAATTGTTTACAGACATATTATTTCACATATAATTCGCTGTATCACAATTCCAGTGGGTCAGAAGTTTACATACACTAAGTTGACTGTGCCCTCTAAACAGCTTGGAAAATTCCAGAAAATGATGTTGGCTTATTCTTAATGGCTTTAGAAGCTTCTGATAGGCTAATTGACATAATTTTTATTAATTGGAGGTGTAGCTGTGGATGTATTTCAAGGCCTACCTTCAAACTCAGTGCCTCTTTGCTTGACATCATGGGAAAATATAAAGAAATCAGCCAAGACCTCAGAAAACAATTGTAGACCTCCACATGTCTGGTTCATCCTTGGGAGCAATTTCCAAACGCCTGAAGGTACCACGTTCAATACTACGTAAGTATAAACACCATGGGACCATGCAGCCATCATACCGCTCAGGAAGGAGACGCGTTCTGTCTCCTAGAGATGAACGTACTTTGGTGCGAAAAGTGCAAATCAATCCCAGAACAAAAGCAAAGGACCTTGTGAAGATGCTGGAGGAAACAGGTAAAAAAATATCTATATCCACAGCAAAACGAGTCCTATATCGACATAATCTGAAAGGCCGCTCAGCAAAGAAGCCACTGCTCCAAAACCGCCATAAAAAAGCCAGACTACGGTTTGCAACTGCACATGGGGACAAAGATCGTACTTTTTGGAGAAATGTCCTCTGGTCTGATGAAACAAAAATAGAACTGTTTGGCCATAATGACCATCGTTAGGTTTGGAGGAAAAAGGGGGAGGCTTGCAAGCCGAAGAACACCATACCCTCCGTGAATCACAGGGGTAGCAGCATCATGTTGTGGGGGTGCTTTGCTGCAGGAGGGACTGGTGCACTTCACAAATAGATGGCATCATGAGAGGGAAAATGATGTGGATATATTGAAGCAACATCTCAAGACATCAGTCAGGAAGTTAAAGCTTGGTCGTAAATGGGTCTTCCAAATTGACAATGACCCAAGCATACTTCCAAAGTTGTGGCAAAATGGCTTAAGGACAACAAAGTCAAGGTATTGGAGTGGCCATCACAAAGCCCTGACCTCAAACCTATAGAAAATTTGTGGGCAGAACTGAAAAAGTGTGTGCGAGCAAGGAGGCCTACAAACCTGACTCAGTCACACCAGCTCTGTCAGGAGGAATGGGCCAAAATTCACCCAACTTATTGTGGGAAGCTTGTGGAAGGCTATCCGAAACGTTTGACCCAAGTTAAACAATTTAAAGGCAATTCTACCAAATACTAATTGAGTGTATGTAAACTTCTGACCCACTGGGAATGTGATGAAAGAAATAAAAGCTGAAATAAATCATTCCCTCTACTATTATTCTGATATTTCACATTCTTAAAATAAAGTGGTGATCCTAACTGACCTAAGATAGGGAATTTTTACTAGGATTAAATGTCAGGAATTGTAAAAAAAACTGAGTTTAAATGTATTTGACTAAGGTGTATGTAAACTTCCGACTTCAACTGTAAGAAGCTGAGAATAAAAATGGGCTTCTATAGAAATAGGTCCTGCCTCTCGGTAAATAGTAGAAAGCAGATTAGGAACATTGATGTTCCTATCGGTCCTAGATAGGGCTGTTGCGGTGACCTTACTACCACCACACCGGCGGTCATGAGTCATGAAGGCAGTCCAATTCCACGTAACAGTTTAGTCACGGTAATTAGGCTTCTCCAAGCTCTGATGCTGCTGCTGGTCATTGGTAGCCTACCAAACTTGCTAACTGCCTGGTACTCAGCAATCTATTATCCCTCTAATCACTCTGACATCAATGCAAATGTATTAACGAATCTAATCAAACACTTCATGAGAGCCCATGAGCTCATGTTGTGTAACATTTCTATAGGCTATGCAATTGTGTGAGAAAACAGAGTGATGGGCTCTACTAAAAAGAGGAGGATCCCATCAGCTTTCTATAGGCTAGGCCTACTATATTTATTTATCCGTTTTCTACAGGCTAGGCCTACTATATTTATTTACCCGTTTTCTACAGGCTAGGCCTACTATATTTATTAATCAGCTTTCCTAATATTAAGCACATACAGTGAGGGAAAAAAGTATTTGATCCCCTGCTGATTTTGTACGTTTGCCCACTGACAAAGAAATGATCAGTCTATAATTTTAATGGTAGGTTTATTTGAACAGTGAGAGACAGAATAACAACAAAGAAATCCAGAAAAACGCATGTCAAAAATGTTATAAAATGATTTGCATTTTAATGAGGGAAATACGTATTTGACCCCTCTGCAAAACATGACTTAGTACTTGGTGGCAAAAGCCTTGTTGGCAATCACAGAGGTCAGACGTTTCTTGTAGTTGGCCACCAGGTTTGCACACATCTCAGGAGGGATTTTGTCCCACTCCTCTTTGCAGATCTTCTCCAAGTCATTAAGGTTTCGAGGCTGACGTTTGTTAACTCGGACCTTCAGCTCCCTCCACAGATTTTCTATGGGATTAAGGTCTGGAGACTGGCTAGGCCACTCCAGGACCTTAATGTGCTTCTTCTTGAGCCACTCCTTTGTTGCCTTGGCCGTGTGTTTTGGGTCATTGTCATGCTGGAATACCCATCCACGACCCATTTTCAATGCCCTGGCTGAGGGAAGGAGGTTCTCACCCAAGATTTGACGGTACATGGCCCCGTCCATCGTCCCTTTGATGCGGTGAAGTTGTCCTGTCCCCTTAGCAGAAAAACACCCCCAAAGCATAATGTTTCCACCTCCATGTTTGACGGTGGAGATGGTGTTCTTGGGGTCATAGGCAGCATTCCTCCTCCTCCAAACACAGTGAGTTGAGTTGATGCCAAAGAGCTCCATTTTGGTCTCATCTGACCACAACACTTTCACCAGTTGTCCTCTGAGTCATTCAGATGTTCATTGGCAAACTTCAGACGGGCATGTATATGTATTCTTGAGCAGGGGGATCTTGCGGGCGCTGCAGGATTTCAGTCCTTCATGGCGTAGTGTGTTACCAATTGTTTTCTTGGTGACTATGGTCCCAGCTGCCTTGAGATCATTGACAAGATCCTCCCGTGTAGTTCTGGGCTGATTCCTCACCGTTCTCATGATCATTGCAACCCCACGAGGGGAGATCTTGCATGGAGCCCCAGGCCGAGGGATATTGACAGTTATTTTGTGTTTCTTCCATTTGCAAATAATCACACCAAATGTTGTCACCTTCTCACCAAGCTGCTTAGCGATGGTCTTGTAGCCCATTCCAGCCTTGTGTAGGTCTACAATCTTGTCCCTGACATCCTTGGAGAGCTCTTTGGTCTTGGCCATGGTGGAGAGTTTGGAATCTGATTGATTGATTGCTTCTGTGGACAGGTGTCTTTTTTACAGGTAACAAGCTGCGGTTAGGCGCACTCCCTTTAAGAGTGTGCTCCTAATCTCAGCTCGTTACCTGTATAAAAGACACCTGGGAGCCAGAAATCTTTCTGATTGAGAGGGGTCAAATACTTATTTCCCTCATTGAAATGCAAATCAATTTATAACATTTTTCACATGCGTTTTTCTGGATATTTTTGTTGTTATTCTGTCTCTCACTGTTCAAATAAACCTACCATTAAAATTATAGACTGATCCTTTCTTTATCAGTGGGCAAACGTACAAAATCAGCAGGGGATCAAATACAAACCGCTCCCTCAGTTCTCTCCCTCGGCCCCATTCCAAACCAATCCCTCCATGTTGCCTACTCACCATGCTAGAGTGGACAGTTGCCTGCTCGATGTAGCGAGCTATCCCCGTCACAAACGCATTCCTGTCCTCAAAGTTGGTATCAAAGTTAGCCTAGAGAGAAAGAGAAAGACAGAATTTAGTACTCTTGCAATTCATTTGAAAACTCAGACGTGTGTGTGTGTGTGTGTGTGTGTACCTGGTACATGATGGATGAGGGCGGAGGTTCAATGCAGGGCTGCTGGTCAGGGAGGGGCAGCTCCTCCAACAGATCCACGTTAGACAGAGCATCCTCCAGGGTCACGTGGGTCGTCATGGTTACAAGAGGTCACTCACACAACCGGCCAGTCTGACAGAGAGACACACAGACAGACATTAAATGTCACTTTTGTTTACCCATTTCACTTGTTTTGGCAATGTAAACACATGCCAACAAAGTAGAGGTCGACCGATTAATCGGAATGGCCGATTAATTAGGGCCGATTTCAAGTTTTCATAACAATCGATAATCGGTATTTTTGGCCACTGATTTGCCAATTTTTTAAACAAAAAAAAATATATTATTATTATTTATTTTTTTACAACTTTATTTAACTAGGCAAGTCAGATTAAGAACACATTCTTCTTTACAATGACGGCCTAGAAACGGGGGTTAACTGCCTTGTTCAGCGGGGATTCGTTTTTGCAACCTTCGGTTACCAGTCCAACGCTCTAACCACCTGCCTTACATTGCACTCCACAAGGATTAACAGGCTGACTACCTGTTACGCGAGGGCAGCAAAAAGGAAAGGTAAGTTGCTGGCTAGCATTAGACTTATAAAAAAACTATCAATCTTAACATAATCACTAGTTAACTACACATGGTTGATGATATTACTAGTTTATCTAACGTGTCCTGCGTTGCATATAATCGATGCGGTGCCTGTTAATTTTCATTGAATCACAGCCTACTTCGACAAACGGGTGTTGATTTAACAAGCGCATTTGCGAAAAAAGTACTGTCGTTGCACCAATGTACCTAACCATAAACATCAATGCCTAACAGGAATATTTAGACTTAGTCACCCGTTAGATAAAATAAAGAACAGTTCCGTATGTCACTGAAAGAAAAAAACTTTTGTTTTCGAGATGATAGTTTCCGGATTCGACCATAATAATGACAATTAAGTGATAATTAAGTCTATGATTTGATAGAGCAGTCTGACTGAGTGGTGGTAGGCAGCAGCAGGCTCGTAAGCATTCATTAGCCTTCCCTGTAGCTCAGTTGGTAGAGCATGGTGTTTGCAACACCAGGGTTGTGGGTTCGATTCCCACGGGGGGCCAGCACAGAAAAAAAATGTATGAAATGTATGCATTCACTACTGTAAGTCGCTCTGGATAAGAGCGTCTGCTAAATGACTAAAATGTAAATGTAATTCATTCAAACAGCCCTTTGCTGTGCTTCAAGCATTGCGCTGTTTATGACTTCAACCTGGGTGGGTATAATTTGTGGAACGTTCCAACAGGAATCTATTCCAAAAACTTCGTAAATAACAAGGTTTCCAAAAAACAATGCATACAAAGTTGTATAGCGGCAGAATAAGATACCGGGTAGGGAGTGGTCTATTTCATTGCGTATTTCACTCATCACGTTTATTCCCGAAAAATGTCTGTCCTCACATGTCTGTTTGCCTATGGACAAACATTAAGAATAAGCTACGTGGTGAGTTGATGCCTATTCGGCAGCTAGTTAGCGAGGTTTGTATGCGTTGTTGGTTGGCAACCTTTTACTTTACGTTTTTTGGAACAGATTCCTGTTGGAACGTTCCACAAATTATACCCACCCCTTCAAGCCTATCAACTCCCAAGATTAGGCTGGTGTAACCGATGTGAAATGGCTAGCTAGTTAGCCGGGTGCGCGCTAATAGAGTTTCAATTGTCACTCGCTCTGAGACTTGGAATAGTTGTTTCCCTTCCTCTGCATGGGTAACGCTGCTTCGAGGGTGGCTGTTGTCGATGTGTTCCTGGTTTGAGCCCAGGTAGGAGCGAGGAGAGGGACGGAAGCTATACTGTTACACTGGCAATACTAAAGTGCTTATAAGAACATCCAATAGTCAAAGGTATATGAAATACAAATCGTATAGAGAGAAATAGTCCTATAATTCCTATAATAACTACAACCTAAAACTTCTTACCTGGGAATATTGAAGACTCATGTTAAAAGGAACCACCAGCTTTCATATGTTATCATGTTCTGAGCAAGGCACTTAAACATTAGCTTTCTTACATGGCACATATTGCACTTTTACTTTCTTCTCCAACACTTTGTTTTGCATTATTTAAACCAAATTGAACATGTTTCATTATTTATTTGAGGCTAAATTGATTTTGTTGATGTATTATATTAAGTTAAAATAAGTGTTCATTCAGTATTGTTGTAATTGTCATTATTTAAAAAAATTAAATCGGCCGATTAATCGGTTTTTTGGGCCCTCCAATAATTGGTATCGGTGTTGAAAAATCATAATCGGTCGACCTCTACAACAAAGCCCCTTGAAATGGATTGAGAGAGAGAGAGAGAGAGAGAGAGAGAGAGAGAGAGAGAGAGAGAGAGAGAGAGAGGCAAACCCGGACCTGTCAGTAAAAAAGGAAGAGTACAAATCCTAATCCATAATGAGTGTAGACTCCATCACCAGGAACACTGTCATACACTGTCTGGTATTCACTCTCATTTCCTCTTAAGGAACCACTTTCTACAGCACATGTCTGTCTGTCTGTCTGTCTGTGCACCTGTAACCTGTCTGTCTGTCACTCTGTCTGTCTGTTTGCCTGTGCACCTGTAACCCGTCTGTCTGTCTGTCTGTCTGTCTGTCTGTCTGTCTGTCTGTGCACCTGTTACCTGTCTGTCTGTCTGTCTGTGTACCTATAAGTCTGTATGTGCACCTGTAAGTCCGTCTGTCTGTGCACCTGTAACCTGTACGTCTCTCTGTCTGTGCACCTGTAACATGTCTGTCTGTCTGTCTGTCTGTGCACCTGTAACATGTCTGTCTGTCTGTCTGTCTGTCTGTGTCTGTCTGCACGTCTGTCTTTGCACCTGTAACCTGCACATCTGTCTTTGCACCTGTAACCTGCACATCTGTCTGTGCACCTGTAACCTGCACATCTGTCTGTGCACCTGTAACCTGCACATCTGTCTGTGCACCTGTAACCTGCACGTCTGTCTGTGCACCTGTAACCTGCACATCTGTCTGTGCACCTGTAACCTGTACGTCTGTCTGTCTGTCTGTCTGTCTGTCTGTCTGTCTGTCTGTCTGTCTGTCTGTCTGTCTGTCTGTCTGTCTGTCTGTCTGTCTGTCTGTGTCTGTCTGCACGTCTGTCTTTGCACCTGTAACCTGCACATCTGTCTGTGCACCTGTAACCTGTACGTCTGTCTGTCAGCCTGTGCATCTGTAACCTGCACATCTGTCTGTGCACCTGTAACCTGCACATCTGTCTGTGCACCTGTAACCTGCACGTCTGTCTGTGCACCTGTAACCTGCACATCTGCCTGTGCACCTGTAACCTGCACATCTGTCTGTGCACCTGTAACCTGCACATCTGTCTGTGCACCTGTAACCTGCACGTCTGTCTGTGCACCTGTAACCTGCACGTCTGTCTGTGCACCTGTAACCTGTACGTCTGTCTGTGCACCTGTAACCTGCACGTCTGTCTGTGCACTTGTAACCTGTACGTCTGTATGTGCACCTGTAACCTGCACGTCTGTCTGTGCACCTGTAACCTGCACGTCTGTCTGTGCACCTGTAACCTGCACCTCTGTCTGTGCACCTGTAACCTGTACGTCTGTCTGTGCACCTGTAACCTGCACGTCTGTCTGTGCACCTGTAACCTGTACGTCTGTCTGTGCACCTGTAACCTGCACGTCTGTCTGTGCACCTGTAACCTGTACGTCTGTCTGTGCACCTGTAACCTGTACGTCTGTCTGTGCACCTGTAACCTGCACGTCTGTCTGTGCACCTGTAACCTGCACGTCTGTCTGTGCACCTGTAACCTGCACGTCTGTCTGTGCACCTGTAACCTGCACGTCTGTCTGTGCACCTGTAACCTGCACGTCTGTCTGTGTACCTGTAACCTGCAAGTCTGTCTGTGCACCTGTAACCTGCACATCTGTCTGTGCACCTGTAACCTGCACATCTGTCTGTGCACCTGTAACCTGCACATCTGTCTGTGCACCTGTAACCTGCACGTCTGTCTGTGCACCTGTAACCTGCACATCTGTCTGTGCACCTGTAACCTGTACGTCTGTCTGTCTGCCTGTGCATCTGTAACCTGCACATCCGTCTGTGCACCTGTAACCTGCACATCTGTCTGTCCACCTGTAACCTGCACGTCTGTCTGTGCACCTGTAACCTGCACATCTGCCTGTGAACCTGTAACCTGCACATCTGTCTGTGCACCTGTAACCTGCACATCTGTCTGTGCACCTGTAACCTGCACATCTGTCTGTGCACCTGTAACCTGCACGTCTGTCTGTGCACCTGTAACCTGTACGTCTGTCTGTGCACCTATAACCTGCACGTCTGTCTGTGCACTTGTAACCTGTACGTCTGTATGTGCACCTGTAACCTGCACGTCTGTCTGTGCACCTGTAACCTGCACGTCTGTCTGTGCACCTGTAACCTGCACCTCTGTCTGTGCACCTGTAACCTGTACGTCTGTCTGTGCACCTGTAACCTGCACGTCTGTCTGTGCACCTGTAACCTGTACGTCTGTATGTGCACCTGTAACCTGCACGTCTGTCTGTGCACCTGTAACCTGCACATCTGTCTGTGCACCTGTAACCTGCACGTCTGTCTGTGCACCTGTAACCTGCACATCTGTCTGTGCACCTGTAACCTGCACCTCTGTCTGTGCACCTGTAACCTGTACGTCTGTCTGTGCACCTGTAACCTGCACATCTGTCTGTGCACCTGTAACCTGCACATCTGTCTGTGCACCTGTAACCTGCACATCTGTCTGTGCACCTGTAACCTGCACGTCTGTCTGTGCACCTGTAACTGCACATCTGTCTGTGCACCTGTAACCTGTATGTCTGTCTGTCTGCCTGTGCATCTGTAACCTGCACATCTGTCTGTGCACCTGTAACCTGCACATCTGTCTGTGCACCTGTAACCTGCACGTCTGTCTGTGCACCTGTAACCTGCACGTCTGTCTGTGCACCTGTAACCTGCACATCTGTCTGTGCACCTGTAACCTGTATGTCTGTCTGTCTGCCTGTGCATCTGTAACCTGCACATCTGTCTGTGCACCTGTAACCTGCACATCTGTCTGTGCACCTGTAACCTGCACGTCTGTCTGTGCACCTGTAACCTGCACATCTGTCTGTGCACCTGTAACCTGCACATCTGTCTGTGCACCTGTAACCTGTATGTCTGTCTGTCTGCCTGTGCATCTGTAACCTGCACATCTGTCTGTGCACCTGTAACCTGCACATCTGTCTGTGCACCTGTAACCTGCACATCTGTCTGTGCACCTGTAACCTGCACGTCTGTCTGTGCACCTGTAACTGCACATCTGTCTGTGCACCTGTAACCTGTATGTCTGTCTGTTTGCCTGTGCATCTGTAACCTGCACATCTGTCTGTGCACCTGTAACCTGCACATCTGTCTGTGCACCTGTAACCTGCACGTCTGTCTGTGCACCTGTAACCTGCACATCTGTCTGTGCACCTGTAACCTGCACATCTGTCTGTGCACCTGTAACCTGTATGTCTGTCTGTCTGCCTGTGCATCTGTAACCTGCACATCTGTCTGTGCACCTGTAACCTGCACATCTGTCTGTGCACCTGTAACCTGCACGTCTGTCTGTGCACCTGTAACCTGCACATCTGTCTGTGCACCTGTAACCTGCACATCTGTCTGTGCACCTGTAACCTGCACATCTGTCTGTGCACCTGTAACCTGCACGTCTGTCTGTGCACCTGTAACCTGTACGTCTGTCTGTGCACCTGTAACCTGTACGTCTGTCTGTGCACCTGTAACCTGCACGTCTGTCTGTGCACCTGTAACCTGTACGTCTGTCTGTGCACCTGTAACCTGCACGTCTGTCTGTGCACCTGTACGTCTGTCTGTGCACCTGTAACCTGTACGTCTGTCTGTGCACCTGTAACCTGTACGTCTGTCTGTGCACCTGTAACCTGCACGTCTGTCTGTGCACCTGTAACCTGCACGTCTGTCTGTGCACCTGTAACTTGCACGTCTGTCTGTGCACCTGTAACCTGCACGTCTGTCTGTGCACCTGTAACCTGCACGTCTGTCTGTGAACCTGTAACCTGCACGTCTGTCTGTGCACCTGTAACCTGCACGTCTGTCTGTGCACCTGTAACCTGCACGTCTGTCTGTGCACCTGTAACCTGCACATCTGTCTGTGCACCTGTAACCTGCACATCTGTCTGTGCACCTGTAACCTGCACGTCTGTCTGTGCACCTGTAACCTGTACGTCTGTCTGTGCACTTGTAACCTGTACGTCTTTGTACCTGTAACCTGTACGTCTGTCTGTCTGCCTGTGCATCTGTAACCTGTACGTCTTTGTACCTGTAACCTGTACGTCTGTCTGTCTGCCTGTGCACCTGTAACCTGTACGTCTTTGTACCTGTAACCTGTACGTCTGTCTGTCTGCCTGTGCATCTGTAACCTGTACGTCTTTGTACCTGTAACCTGTACGTCTGTCTGTGCACCTGTAACCTGCACGTCTGTCTGTGCACCTGTAACCTGTACGTCTGTCTGTGCACCTGTAACCTGCACGTCTGTCTGTGCACCTGTAACCTGTACGTCTGTCTGTGCACCTGTAACCTGTACGTTTGTCTGTGCACCTGTAACCTGTACGTCTGTCTGTGCACCTGTAACCTGCACGTCTGTCTGTGCACCTGTAACCTGCACGTCTGTCTGTGCACCTGTAACTTGCACGTCTGTCTGTGCACCTGTAACCTGCACGTCTGTCTGTGCACCTGTAACCTGCACATCTGTCTGTGCACCTGTAACCTGCACGTCTGTCTGTGCACCTGTAACCTGTACGTCTGTCTGTGCACCTGTAACCTGCACGTCTGTCTGTGCACTTGTAACCTGTACGTCTTTGTACCTGTAACCTGTACGTCTGTCTGTCTGCCTGTGCATCTGTAACCTGTACGTCTTTGTACCTGTAACCTGTACGTCTGTCTGTCTGCCTGTGCACCTGTAACCTGTACGTCTTTGCACCTGTAACCTGTACGTCTGTCTGTCTGCCTGTGCATCTGTAACCTGTACGTCTTTGTACCTGTAACCTGTACGTCTGTCTGTCTGCCTGTGCACCTGTAACCTGTACGTCTGTGCACCTGTAACCTGTCTGTCTTTTCTGTCTGTGCACCTGTCTGTCTGTCTGTCTGTCTCTGTCTGTCTGTCTGTCTGTTTGTCCACCTGCAACCTGTCTCTGTACCTGTCAGTCAGTCTGTCTGTCCACCTACAACCTGTCTCTCTGTCTGTGTACCTGTCAGTCTGTCTGTCTGTCTGTCTGTCTGTCTGTCTGTCTGTCTGTCTGTCTGTCTGTCTGTCTGTCTGTCTGTCTGTCTGTGCACCTATAACTTGGCTGTCTGTTTGTGCATCTGTCACCTGTACGTCTGTCTGTCTGTGCACCTGTAACCTGCAAGTCTGTCTGTCTATCTGTCTGTCCACCTGCAACCTTTCTGTCTGTCTGTCTGTCTGTCTGTCTGTCTGTCTGTCTGTCTGTCTGCAACCTGTCTCTCTGTCTGTGTAACTGTCAGTCTGTCTGTCTGTCTACCTGCAACCTGTCTCTCCGTCTGTGTACCTGTCAGTCTGTCTGTCTGTCTGTGCACCTGTAACCTGTCTCTCTGTCTGTGCACCTGTAACCTGGCTGTCTGTCTGTGCATCTGACACCTGTACATCTGTCTGTCTGTTCACCTGTAACCTGTCTGTCTGTGCACCTGTAACCTGTCTGTCTGTGCACCTGTAACCTGTCTGTATGTGCACCTGTAACCTGTCTGTCTGTGCACCTGTACATCTGTCTGTCTGTCTGTGCACCTGTACATCTGTCTGTCTGTATGTGCACCTGTAACCTGTCTGTCTGTGCACCTGTACACCTGTCTGTCTGTCTGTGCACCTGTAACCTGTCTGTCTGTGCACCTGTAACCTGTCTGTCTGTGCACCTGTAACCTGTCTGTATGTGCACCTGTACATCTGTCTGTCTGTGCACCTGTACATCTGTCTGTCTGTCTGTGCACCTGTAACCTGTCTGTCTGTGCACCTGTAACCTGTCTGTCTGTGCACCTGTAACCTGTCTGTCTGTCTGTGCACCTGTAACCTGTCTGTCTGTTCACCTGTAACCTGTCTGTCTGTGCACCTGTAACCTGTCTGTCTGTGCACCTGTACATCTGTCTGTCTGTGCACCTGTACATCTGTCTGTCTGTGCACCTGTACATCTGTCTGTCTGTATGTGCACCTGTAACCTGTCTGCCTGTATGTGCACCTGTAACCTGTCTGTCTGTGCACCTGTACACCTGTCTGTCTGTGCACCTGTACACCTGTCTGTCTGTGCACCTGTACACCTGTCTGTCTGTCTGTGTGCTTCCTGTCTATATCAACACAGTGTGGGAGATGTGGGCACTGGGCACGTTTCCCTTTTACAACCGATGTCATCAGACAAACAACCTTTGTGACACCATGAAAAGACAAGTGTTGTCATGATAGACAACGCTGTCCTTCTGAGTAGGAGGAGTGCAGCAGTAAACTGACTGTCAGACCAGACTGCTGAATGTACGTAGCACACTGGTATACATGATGTTGTTCTGTCTGCTCTGCACTGTAACCAAACAGCTGAGTAGGCTAACTCACCTGCACACAGGCAGCTCATTAACACTTGATTGAAGATGGACAAAAATAGTGCAGAAAGGCACATCAATAGCTTACCAAACAAAGGTGTTCCTAGTCAATCAATCGATTACATTATTGCTCTCTTACACACAGAAGCCTTGTATAGCGGACTGTTTAGAAAACCATAGATCCTTACAGCCACTCTGGTCTGGGTCTGAGCAGGAACAGATCCTTACAGCCAGTCTGGTCTGGGTCTGAGCAGGAACAGACCCTTACAGCCAGTCTGGTCTGGGTCTGAGCAGGAACAGATCCTTACAACCAGTCTGGTCTGGGTCTGAGCAGGAACAGACCCTTACAGACAGTCTGGTCTGGGTCTGAGCAGGAACAGACCCTTACAGCCAGTCTGGTCTGGGTCTGAGCAGGAACAGATCCTTACAGCCAGTCTGGTCTGGGTCTGAGCAGGAACAGATCCTTACAGCCAGTCTGGTCTGGGTCTGAGCAGGAACAGACCCTTACAGCCAGTCTGGTCTGGGTCTGAGCAGGAACAGACCCTTACAGCCAGTCTGGTCTGGGTCTGAGCAGGAACAGATCCTTACAGCCAGTCTAGTCTTGGTCTGAGCAGGAACAGACCCTTACAGCCAGTCTGGTCTGGGTCTGAGCAGGAACAGACCCTTACAGCCAGTCTGGTCTGGGTCTGAGCAGGAACAGATCCTTACAGCCAGTCTGGTCTGGGTCTAAGCAGGAACAGACCCTTACAGCCAGTCTGGTCTGGGTCTGAGCAGGAACAGATCCTTACAGCCAGTCTGGTCTGGGTCTGAGCAGGAACAGACCCTTGCAGTCAGTCTGGTCTGGGTCTGAGCAGGAACAGTGTGGCTACGTCCCAAATGCCACCCTATCCCCTACATAGTGCACTATATAGGAAATGGGGTGCCATTTGGGACTACAAACTGTGTCTGGCCCGGGGCCTAGGGCCTGGCCTACATATCATGTGCCTCTCAGGAGTGTGTTTTTACCTCTGCTCTGACACACAGAGGCTGACATGCCTGATAAGATGCTTAATCTCCTCCAGCCAGAAGGAACAGTGGGGGAGATGAAGAGTAAGAAGGAAAGAGGGTGAAGTTGGAAGAGGGGGAAGAGGGAAGTGGGTGAAGAGGGAAATGGGTGAAGCGGGGAGAGGGTGAAGAGGGAAGAGGGGAGGGTGTGAAGAGGGGGGGTTGAAGAGGAAGCGTATTCCTCCAAAGCTCCGTTGTCCTGAGTCTGCACAACTCTGCCAGAACCTAGGATCAAGGGAGACACTAAAGTGTTTTAGTACTATATCTCTTGACACAATGATGAAAATAATCATGGCCTCTAAACCTTCAAGCTGCATACTGGACCCTATTCCAACTAAACTACTGAAAGAGCTGCTTTCTGTGCTTGGCCCTCCTATGTTGAACATAATAAACGGCTCTCTATCCACCGGATGTGTACCAAACTCACTAAAAGTGGCAGTAATAAAGCCTCTCTTGAAAAAGCCAAATCTTGACCCAGAAATTATAAAAAACTATCGGCCTATATCGAATCTTCCATTCCTTTCAAAAAATTTAGAAAAAGCTGTTGCGCAGCAACTCACTGCCTTCCTGAAGACAAACAATGTATACGAAACGCTTCAGTCTGGCTTTAGACCCCATCATAGCACTGAGACTGCACTTGTGAAGGTGGTAAATGACCTTTTAATGACGTCAGACCGAGGCTCTGCGTCTGTCCTCGTGCTCCTAGATCTTAGTGCTGCTTTTGATACCATCGATCACCACATTCTTTTGGAGAGATTGGAAACCCAAATTGGTCTACATGGACAAGTTCTGGCCTGGTTTAGGTCTTATCTGTCGGAAAGATATCAGTTTGTCTCTGTGAATGGTTTGTCCTCTGACAAATCAACTATACATTTCGGTGTTCCTCAAGGTTCCGTTTTAGGACCACTATTGTTTTCACTAGAATATTTTACCTCTTGGGGATTTCATTCGAAAACATAATGTTAAATTTCACTGCTATGCGGATGACACACAGCTGTACATTTCAATGAAACATGGTGAAGCCCCAAAATTGCCCTCGCTAGAAGCCTGTGTCTCAGACATAAGGAAGTGGATGGCTGCAAACTTTCTACTCTTAAACTCGGACAAAACAGAGATGCTTGTTCTAGGTCCCAAGAAACAAAGAGATCTTCGGTTGAATCTGACAATTAATCTGGATGGTTGTACAGTCGTCTCAAATAAAACTGTGAAGGACCTTGGCGTTACTCTGGACCCTGATCTCTCTTTTGAAGAACATATCAAGACTGTTTCAAGGACAGCTTTTTTCCATCTACGTAACATTGCAAAAATCAGAAACTTTCTGTCCAAAAATGACGCAGAAAAATTAATCCATGCCTTTGTTACTTCTAGGTTGGACTACTGCAATGCTCTACTTTCCGGCTACCCAGATAAAGCACTAAATAAACTTCAGTTAGTGCTAAATACGGCTGCTAGAATCCTGACTAGAACCAAAAAATTTGATCATATTACTCCAGTGCTAGCCTCCCTACACTGGCATCCTGTTAAGGCAAGGGCTGATTTCAAGATTTTACTGCTAACCTACAAAGCATTACATGGGCTTGCTCCTACCTATCTTTCCGATTTGGTCCTGCCGTACATACCTACACGTACGCTACGGTCACAAGACGCGGGCCTCCTAATTGTTCCTAGAATTTCTAAGCAAACAGCTGGAGGCAGGGCTTTCTCCTATAGAGCTCCATTTTTATGGAATAGTCTGCCTACCCATGTGAGAGACGCAGACTCAGTCTCAACCTTTAAGTCTTTACTGAAGACACATCTCTTCAGTAGGTCTTATGATTAAGTGTAGTCTGGCCCAGGAGTGTGAAGGTGAACGGAAAGGCTGGAGCAACGAACCGCCCTTGCTGTCTCTGCCTGGCCGGTTTCCCCTCTTTCCACTGGGATTCCCTGCCTCTACCCCTATTACGGGGGATGAGTCACTGGCTTGCTGGTGTTCTTCCATGCCGTCCCTGGGAGTGGTGCGTCACTTGAGTGGGTTGCGTCACTGACGTGGTCTTCCTGTCTGGGTTGGCGCCCCCACTTGGGCTGTGCCGTGGCGGAGATCTTTGTGGGCTATACTCGGCCTTGTCCCGAGATGGTATGTTGGTGGTTGGAGATATCCCTCCAGTGGTGTGGAGGCTGTGCTTTGGCAAAGTGGGTGGGGTTATATCCTACCTGTTTTGCCCTGTCCGGGGGTTTCATCGGATGGGGCCACAGTGTCTCCTGACCCCTCCTGTCTCAGCCTCCAGTATTTATGCTGCAGTAGTTTATGTGTCGGGGGCTAGGGTCAGTCTGTCACATCTGGAGTATTTCTCTTGTCTTTTCCGGTGTCCTGTGTGAATTTAAATATGCTCTCTCTAATTCTTTCTTTCTCTCTCTTGGAGGACCTGCACCCTAGGACCATGCCTCAGGACTACCTGGCTTGATGACTCCTTGCTGTCCCCAGTTCACCTGGCCGTGCTGCTGCTCCAGTTCCAACTGATCTGCCTGCAGCTATGGAACCCTGACCTGTTCACCGGGTGTGCTACCTGTCCCAGACCTGCTGTCCCAGACCTGCTGGAACCCTGACCTATTCACCGGACGTGCTACCTGTCCCAGACCTGCTGTTTTCAACTCTCTAGAGACAGCAGGAGCGGTAGAGATACTCTCAAAGATCGGCTATGAAAAAGCCAACTGACACTTACTCTTGTGTTACTGACTTGTTGCACCCTCGACAACTACTATGATTATTATTATTTGACCATGCTGGTCATTTATGAACATTTGAACATCTAGGCCATGTGCTGTTATAATCTCCACCTGGCACAGCCAGAAGAGGACTGGCCACCCCTCATTGCCTGATTCCTCTCTAGGTTTCTTCCTAGGTTTTGGCCTTTCTAGGGAGTTTTTTAGGGAATTTGATTTGATTGATTTGAAGAGGGAAGAGGGTGAAGAGGGGAGAGGGTGAAGGGGGAAGGGGGTGAAGAGGGGAGAGGGGAGAGGGTGAAGAGGGAAGGGGGTGAGAGGGAAGAAGGTGAAGAGGGAAGAGTGTGAAGGGGAAGAGGGGGAAGAGGGAAGAGGGTGAAGAGGGAAGAGGGGAGAGGGTGAAGAGGGAAAAGGGTGAAGAGGGAAAAGGGTGAAGAGGGAAAAGGGTGAAGAGAGTGAAGAGGGGAGAGGGTGAAGAGGAAAGGGGGTGAAGAGGGAAGGGGTGAATAAGGAAGAGGGTGAAGAGGGAAGAAGGTGAAGAGGGAAGTGTGTGAAGAGGGAAGAGGGGGAACTCTGGAACTCTGGAGCTCTGTTAGAGTGACCATCGGGTTCTTGTTCACTCCCTAACCAAGGCCCTTCTCCCCCGATTGCTCAGTTTGGTCGGGCGGCCAGCTCTAGGAAGAGTCTTGGTGGTTCCAAACTTCTTGTATTTAAGAATGATGGAGGCCACTGTGTTCTTGGGGATCTTCAATGCTGCAGAAATGTTTTGGTACCCTTCCCCAGATCTGTGTCTCAACACAATCCTGTCTCGGAGCTATACGGACAATTCCTTCGACCTCGTGGTTTGGTTTTGCTCTGACATGCACTGTCAACTGTGGGACCTTATATAGACAGGTGTGTGCCTTTCCAAATAATTTCCAAACAATTTAATTTACAACAGGTGGACTCCAATCAAGTTGTAGAAACACCTAAAGGATGATCAATGGAAGCAGGATGCACCTGAACTAATTTTTAAGTCTCATAGCAAAGGGTCTGAATAGTTATGTAAATAATGTATTTCTGTTTTTTATCAATTTGCTACAATTTCTATCAACATGTCATCGGTTTGTCATTATGTGGTGTTGTGTGCAGATTGCTTTTGAGAGTCAAGTGTATATATAACGTAAATAAGGGATATTTAAAAGGCAAAGGCAAAAAGGAAGTGTGATAGCAAGAGAGAAAGGAGAAGAGAGAGATAGAGAGAGAAAAAGCAAGGAGAGAAAGGAGAGAAAGGACGAGAGATAAATGAGAGAAAGGTGAGAGATAGAAAGGAGATAATGGAGAGAGAGGAGAGAGAAATGAGTGAGAGGAGAAAGGAGAGAGAGAGGGGAGAGAGAGAAAGGAGAGAGAGAGATAGAAAGGAGAGAGAGAGAGAGAGAGAGAGAGGGGAGAGAGAGTGATAGAGGGGAGAGAGAGAGAGAGAGAAAGGAGAGAGATAGAAAGGAGAGAGATAGAAAGGAGCGAGAGAGAGAGAGATAGAGGGGAGCGAGAGAGGGAGATAGAAAGGAGAGAGAGAGATGGAAAGAGAGAATGAAGTGTGTCATGTCCGGGTCACACCACTCAATGGGTTCCCCCCTTGGCTACTATCCTCGCCACACACACGGAAAATACAGGGTCTGTTTATGAGTGACATGGTGGAACAGACAGTGGAATTCATCTGAGAATGTCTGGCCAACATTAACACCGCAAGAAAGTGTAATAACAACACACACAATTGGTTTAGGAATCGGTTGATCCGATACAGACACATTCCTTCATCTTTCATTAGCTTCAGCCCAACATCACACACACACAGTCTCTGATAATCTACCTTTATTTGCTCTTTTCAGTATTATGATAAGCTACCCAGGAAAGGGCTGAAAATAGCCCATATTAATATATGTAGCCTTAGAAAGGTTCATGAAATCAATAACTTGCTAACATCAGATAACATTGATATACTGGCCATCTCTGAAACTCACTTAGATTATTCCTTTGATTGATACAGCAGTAGCAATACAGCGATAACATTTATAGAAAAAACAGGAATGCCTATGGGGGAGGTGTTTTTGTTTATGTTCAGAGCCATATTCCTGTAAAGCTTAGAGAGGATCTCATGTCTAATGCTGTTGAAGTGTTGTGGTTGCATATTAACCAGCCTCATCTAAAGCCTCTTATTTTGGGGTGCTGCTATAGGCCACCAAATGCTAACAGTGCTGCTAAGTGCTAACGGTGCTGCTGAGTGCTAACGGTGCTGCTAACGGTGCTGCTAAGTGCTAACGGTGCTGCTAAGTACTAACGGAGTTGCTATGTGCTAACGGTGCTGCTAGGTGCTAACGGTGCTGCTAAGTGCTAGCGGTGCTGCTAAGTGCTAGCGGTGCTGCTAAGTGCTAGCGGTGATGCTAAGTGCTAGCGGTGATGCTAAGTACTAGCGGTGCTGCTAACTGCTAACGGTGCTGCTAAGTGCTAACAGTGCTGCAAAGTGCTAACAGTGCTGCAAAGTGCTAACAGTGCTGCTAAGTGCTAACAGTGCTGCTAAGTGCTAACAGTGCTGCTAAGTGCTAACAGTGCTGCTAAGAGCTAACGGTGCTGCTAAGTGCTAACAGTAAGTATTTGGATAACAAGTGTGCACTGCTTGATAATGTGTGTGATGTTAACAGAGATGTCTATTTTCTACCAATAGTGTTGGATCTGTGACATCCACTTGAATCAATCATATCTTCACTAACGCTGCAGAACTTTGCTTCAAATAAATATCAGTTTGCATTGGCTGTAGTGACCATAACATTGTGGCAATAACAAGGGAAGCCAATGCCAAAGGTTGGGCCTAAAGTAATTTATAAGAGATCATACAAAAACAATTCGAAAGGAGTGTGTGTCCACAGGCGTGGAAGGAAGCTAAAGTTATTCCACTGCCTAAAAATAGTAAAGCACTCTTTGCTGACTAACAGCCACTCAATCAGTTTGCTGCCTGTTCTGAATAAACTGATGGAGCAAATACAATGCTATTTTTCAGATAACAAGTTACCTACTGACTTTCAGCATGCATATAGAGAAGGGCACTCAACTTGTATTGCACTGACTCAGATGACTGATGATTGGTTAAGATAAATGGATAATTACATTTCAGTGCAGCCTTTGATATTATTGATCATAAATTATTGAAAAAACAAACTTTCTATGGCTTTACATCACCTGCCATCACATGGTTAGAGAGTTACTTATCCAATAGAACCCAGAGAATGTTCTTCAATGGAAGCTTCTCCATCATCAGACATGTGTATGTGCGGTGTCCCGCAGGCCGTTACGCTCTATTTTTACAATTGATTTGCCACTGGTCTTACACGAAGCTAAACTCTGCAAAAAAAGAAATGTCCACTCACTGCTAACTGTGTTTATTTTCAGAAAACTTAACATGCGTAAATATTTGTATGAACATAAGATTGAACAACTGAAACATAAACTGAACAAGTTCCACAGACATGTGACTAACAGAAATTGAATAATGTGTCCCTGAACAAAGGGGGAGTCAAAATCAAAAGTAACAGTCAGTATCTGGTGTGGCCACCAGCTGCATTAAGTACTGCAGTGCATCTCCTCCTCATGGACTGCACCAGATTTGCCTGTTCTTGCTGTGAGATGTTACCCCACCTGCAAGTTCCCAGACATTTCTGGGGGGAATGGCCCTAGCTCTCACACTCCGATACAACAGGTCCCACACGTGCTCAATGGAACTGAGATCCGGGCTCTTCACTGGCCATGGCAGAACACTGACATTCCTGTCATGCAGGAAATCACGCACAGAACGAGCAGTATGGCTGGTGGCATTGTCATGCTGGAGGGTCATGTCAGGATGAGCCTGCAGGAAGGGTACCACGAGGGAGGAGGAAGTCTTCCCTGTAACGCACAGCGTTGAGATTGCTTGCAATGACAACAAGCTCAGTCCAATGATGCTGTGACACACCGCCCCAGACCATGACGGACCCTCCACCTCCAAATCGATCCCGCTCCAGAGTACAGGCCTCTGTGTAACGCTCATTCCTTCGACGATAAACGCTAATCTGACCATCACCCCTGGTGAGACAAAACTGCGTCTCGTCAGTGAAGAGCACTTTTTGCCATTCCTGTCTAGTCCAGCAACGGTGGGTTTGTGCCAATAGGCAACGTTGTTGCCGGTGATGTCTGGTGAGGACCTGCCTTACAACAGGCCTACAAGCCTTCAGTCCAGCCTCTCTCAGCCTATTGCGGACAGTCAGTGCTCATCTGCCTATTGCGGACAGATGAGCACTGATGGAGGGATTGTGCGTTCCTGGTGTAACTCGGGCAGTTGTTGTTGCCATCCTGTACCTGTCCCGCAGGTGTGATGTTCGGATGTACCGATCCTGTGCAGGTGTTGTTACACGTGGTCTGCCACTACGAGGACGATCAGCTGTCGGTCCTGTCTCCCTGTAGCGCTGTCTTAGGTGTCTCATAGTACAGACATTGCAATTTATTGCCCTGGCTACATCTGCAGTCCTCATGCCTCCTTGCAGCATGCCTATGGCATGTTCACGCAGATGAGCAAGAACCCTAGGCATCGTTCTTTTGGTGTTTTTCAGAGTCAGTAGAAAGGCCTCTTTAGTGTCCTAACTGTGACCTTAATTGCCTACCGACTGTAAGCTGTTAGTGTCTTAACGACCGATCCACAGGTGCATGTTCATTAATTGTTTATGGTTCATTGAACAAGTATGGGAAAGTGTTTAAACCCTCTACAATGAAGATCTGTGAAGTTATTTGGATTTTACGAATTATCTTTGAAAGACAGGGTCCTGAAAAGGGGACGTTTCTTTTCTTGCTGAATTTAGAATGACTATGTATGCGAATTATTCCACACTCTACATGTCTGCACGCAAAGCCAGAGATCACTGAAATTCTAAATAAGGAGTTACAGTCAGTATCAGAATGGGTGATTAATAATAAACTGGTCATAAATACACCTAAAACTAAAAGCATTGCATTTGGTTCAAAACATGCTCTAAGACCTAAACCTCAACTGGAGTTGTACACAAAGGGTGACCACTGAGAAAATTTAGGACGTTAAACTCCAAGGTATAACATTGGATGGTCAATTATCATGGTCAAATCATATTGATAAACTTGTTGTGAAGATGGGGAGGGGTATGTTTATTATAAAAAAACGATGTTCTGCATTTTTGATTAAAAAATTAACTGTACTAGTTGTTCAGGCTCTGATCTTGTCCCATCTTGATTACTATCTGGTAATATGGTCAAGTACAGCAAAGAAAGACCTAGCAGCAACTGTCTCAAAACAGAGCAGCACACCTTGCCCTTAAGTGACCATCAGTGGAGGCTGCTGAGAGGCTCATAATAATGGCTGGAATGGAGTACAATGAATGGAATGGAGTAATGGAGTACAATGAATGGAATGAAACTCATGAAAACCATGTTTTTGATACCATTCCATTTACTCCATTCCAGCCATTATTATGCGTTGGAACGCACATACAGAACTAACATCAACAACATGCATGTCAGTCTTTCCTTGTTACATTTACATTTTAGTCATTCAGCAGATGCTCTTATCCAGAGCAACTTACAGTAGTGAATGCATACACTTCATACATTTGTTTTATTTTTATTAATTGTTTCGTACTGGTCCCCTGTGGGAATCAAACCCACAACCCTGGCGTTGCAAACACCATGCTCTACCAACTGAGCCACATGGTTGAGGGTTGACGAGAGATGAACTGCTTCTCTTCTAGTTCTTATGAGAAATATTACTGTGATGAACATTCCAGATTGACTACATTATCAAATAACATTCTGCTCAAACACCCATACCTACCCCACAAGACATGCCACCAGGGGTCTCTTCACAGTCCGCTAGTCCAAAACAAATTCACGGCAACGCACAGTTTTAAAGAGCCATGATCGCATGGAACTCCCTTCCATCTCCAATTACTCAAGCAAACAGCAAAATTTGCTTTCAAAAACGGATTAAACCACAACTCATGGAACGGCGGGGTAATGAATGGACACACACACATTTTTTGTTGTTGTATTGTTTGTATTATGTCTTCTTTGTCATTGTATTTGAAATATGTGTGACTGTCCTTGTCTATCAGTGTATCAGTGTTTTGTTACTTGTCATGTTCTGTGTTTTTTGCAGACCCCAGAAAAAGTAGCTGCTGCTTCTGCAAAAGCTAATGGGGATCCAAATAAACAAATCTTTCAAGTGTTACAGTCGAATAAAGTCAAATGGTTATTAATTATTTGAGTGTGGAAAAAAAATCATTCATTTGATGCTGGAGAATCCATTGCCTACATAACGGAAGTGGATGAACCTGTCATCCGTGCATCAGTCTAGAACAGCATCATGAGGCCTGGGTTGGAAGGACGCATCTACAATGAAAATGTGGCTACATTGATATTTGTAAACCTGCCTTTTGTCAACGAGGTGACACCTAACGGATACATTGTAACGAATTGCTGATAGGAGTTTAAGTGGGAAACAATGAAAACAATGAAAACTATAAAGAATTTAGTAGACGGGTAGACTACACGTTAGAGAACTAATCTCCACTAGTTGTAACCAATGTATCTCTCGGAACATTTCACTATAACTTAATATAATTGTTTTATTATAAGACAAAATGCATTGTGTGATATGAATATCACCCGTAGCCTATTTTCATGTAAAAATATTTCCCTACAGACACTGCCACACGCAAAACCTCGTTCACCCCACCCATCTGTCGGAGTATGATGCTATCAATACACTGGCTGAAATAACGGGGTGGTTTATTCATATCACTGAATAAGTGAAGCGGCAAACGAACGCAAAAATGAATGAATGATAGAATCCGATGTGTTTATTTGTTATCAATGTTTTAAAAAATGGGAGAAAAAAAATACGTTAATTGCTTCCAAAGGTACAGTGATGTTGCACCATGCAAGATAGGGGAAACACGGCAGGTTCTGTACGTCTATCGCAGCCTCCGGTCGAGAAGGGAGTTTAGGCTACCCGCACATCTTTGCAGTGCACTGGCAACATATTCCGCTACATTTTGCACATACCTGCAACTTGCATGTCCGTCCAGGATAATTAGTGCGGACAATGTCTCACTGTGCGACGAAAATCCAATGTTTTATTGAAGTTTTTCTGGCCTTTTCCCCGATTGATGCTCTCGTTTCTCTCAGCGCATAGCCGAATAATCCACCCCACACAAAGAGCAGAAAATGGCTGCAAGTGTATTTCCTTAAAGAGACAGTCACTCACACAGGCAGGGGGATGGAACTGTGGTGCTGAATATGGCCAATGTTGTTGCACAGACCGACACTCAAAACGCCTTGCGATGAGGCTTTTGTGTCGTCAAAATGAAATAATGTATTTGCAATGTCGCCTATCTATCGCTATTCGCTACAAACTATTCCCCTTGAAATCATATTATAAACCACTAGGCCTACATTGAAACGTGCTACACATTCTTCCGCAGGTCCATTTGATTAGATATTGCAGGATATTACTTACTTACCATGCACTGCACAGGCACCACTCAATGACCCAGTTTTCATGACAGAGATGGTGTCAAACTTTGATCACATCAACTGCACAGATTACAGCGTCCTTGACAGGACTGTATAGGCCTAGTATGCTATTTTATAGGCACAGGTGTTCTTAGAAGTAAAGAAAATATTTTTAGAATTTAGCTCAGTCACCTTACAATGGATTGTATATAAAGGTTTAGTAGAATATGCCTAAAACTATCTACTGTATATTTATATCTATCTATATGTCGATCTATATCTATTCTATCATGTGTATCTATACTCCCACAGAGATCCTATATGTAATTCTGCGTATACTCTCTGCCTGAGGGTATTACTATGCCAGTACAGGTACCCAGTCAAACCTCGTTGTCACAGCAACCAGAGCAGGCATGTAGGGCTGTCAGGAACCACAGACTTAGAACACATTCATACTTTATCAGGGCTCAGTGTGTGTGTGTGTGTGTATGTGTGTGTGTGTGTGTGTGTGTGTGTGTGTGTGTGTGTGTGTGTGTGCATATCTGCCTGAGAACCCTGGATACATTAAAACCACCTACAATTACTGTATTGACAAGTGAACTATTAATGAGTATTATGCATTGTGGTTATTTAGTTTTAGGACGGCAGGAGCCAGCTATACAGAGATCCTAGTACGTAAGGACGTAGAAGGGTGATGGGAATAGCCTACATTATGACATCGTGAGTAAATGGGTTGTGATGGACAGTCAGACTTGGGACGACAGACAGGGAAATCAAACAAAAGTAAACTTATGAAACAACTAATAAACACAATAGACAGAAACAAGAAATCAAGACACAAGAGAAGTAGACTTCTTCATTTTATAAAAAATATGGTTGCTATAAAAAAAGTAAGAAATAGAAACTAGAAGGACATTAATAAATAACATAAATACAGCTAGCTAAGACTTTTTTGTATAGAATCTTCAGTTTTATTGAGCAAATGATTCTTCCATGATTTACCCCGGATAGCTAGTTAGCAGACTAGGTTTGGTTGAATAGCTTGTCCATTCAGGCTCAGAGGTCTGAGAGAGAGGCCAGCTCGTGCAGCAGGAGAGCAAAGGATGGACGGTCTTCTGGTTTCTACACAGGAAGAGACAGATCAATCACAAGACATTATGCTTAAAACACAAGCTACACTAAGATCACAGGTAAACCAACCTACCAAGCTGAATCAGTAAGGTACAGGTGAACCAACCTACCAAGCTGAATCAATAAGGTACAGGTGAACCAACCTACCAAGCTGAATCAGTAAGGTACAGGTGAACCAACCTACCAAGCTGAATCAGTAAGGTACAGGTGAACCAACCTACCAAGCTGAATCAGTAAGGCACAGGTGAACCAACCTACCAAGCTGAATCAGTAAGGCACAGGTGAACCAACCTACCAAGCTGAATCAGTAAGGTACAGGTGAACCAACCTACCAAGCTGAATCAGTAAGGTACAGGTGAACCAACCTACCAAGCTGAATCAGTAAGGCACAGGTGAGTCTGTCTACTGCAGCGTTTCCCAAACCCCAAGGGGTGCATATTTAGTTTTTTACACTAGCATGGATTCAAATAATCAACTCATCATCAAGCTTTGATTATTTCAATCAGCTGTTTAATGTTAGGGCAAACAAAAATGACATTTGCACCCATTGGGGTCCCGAGGACCGAGATTGGGAAACCCACCCACCCTACCCATCCACACACACAAACCCATACTACACCCACACACTACACCCACCCACCCACCCACACACACACCGACCTTACCCACCCACACCTTACCCACCCACACTACTAACAGTATAGGTGGGTCAGTAAGCTACAGGTGTGAACCAGGTAGATCCTTCCCACCCACCTCCTTCCAGCACCACTCCATGAGGAGGTGCACAGCCTCTGGGGCCTGTCTGGGTTTCAGCAGCCTCAGGCCTGCATTCAGGGCCTCCACCACCTCACCATTAGACCGGTTCTCATAGGGCAGACGCCCCTCAGTATATACCTCCCACATAAACACACCTGGAGGAGAGGGGAGGAGAGGAGGAGGAAAGGAGAGGATTCAACATTAATTCATCATACCTCTAGTATACATTTTCTAAGTTGAAGAAGCTCAGTATCTGACCATGCACAACAGTCTCAGAGAGGATGAATAAACCCACCAAAGGACCAGACGTCAGACTTGCTGCTGAACTTGCAGTACTTGATGACCTCAGGAGAAGACCACTTGATGGGGAACTTGGAGCCCTGAGAGCTGGTGTACTGGTCATCTAGAACAAACCTGGTAGGACAGGACAGGGGAGGAAAGGACACACGGTTATCTGTGTGCGTCTCTGCAGCTTCCATGGATAGATACACAGTGCCCCCTGTAGAGAAGTCTGACCAGTTTCCCTGTCAGGGTGGGTCACTGGTTCAAGTCTTCACCCTGAATCACCATATATTCTGGCCTTTATCAATAGGCATCAACCAGTCTGTCACAAACTCACCTGGTCATTCCAAAATCAGACACCTTCACCACGTTGTTGCAGGAGACCAGACAGTTTCTGGCTGCCTGTGAGGGTTGGGTTCAGAACACACACTTATGATCTGCAGTAGTTTGTCCATCTTATGTACTATACACTCCACTATCACTGAAAATACAGCTAGGCCTTAACCAAGCAGAGTTCCTTGATGTTTCAGCCAGTGAGGTAAAACAACCATTTCTAAGCTGTTCTGTGTTTTCTTTCTATGAATGAATTTACATTTTCTATGTAAAGTGTGTTGAGATTTGTGAAATGCACTTAAAATAAATTGTGACTAAACAAGCTCACACGCAAGCAGGCAAGCACGTACGCATGCACACGCTCATAAACACATATGTTCAGGTCTTTGGGTGGGTTACCAGGTCTCTGTGGATGAAGTTATTGCTCTCCAGGTATGCCATCCCTTCACTGACGTCCAGACACATCCCCAGTAGGGTGTCCTGGGACATACGCCCCCTCCTGGCTCGGAGGTAGTCCGACAGGCAGCCCTGCTCCATCAACTCAAACACCAGACACATGGGAGAATGCTGGGTACACACACCATACAGCTGTACCAGCTTACAGTGGGACAGAATCCTGCAACACGCACACGCACACACACACACACACACACGCTCTGATCAGAAGTAGGTCATTACATAGCACGGGTCCAGTGTGTAATTTGAGACACAGCCTTGCATTTCACGGCTAAAAAATTGTTACAAATAGTCCACTATGTAGGGAATAGGGTGTCTTCTAAGATGTCCCCCCACCACTATAAAGTCCACTCACGTCATGACCCTGGCCTCCTCTTTAAAGTCCTCCTCAGACATGGCTCCCTCCCGGATCATCTTCACAGCTACCCTGCGCTCCCTCCAGCGCCCCTGGAGTACCAGGCCAAACTGACCGCTGCCCACTTCCTCACCCAGGATCAGCTCTGCTGGGTCCACCTCCCACTGGCCTGGAGGGTGGGGGTAGGGAGAGGGAGGGGGAGAGAGAGGGAGGGTGGAGGGGGTAGGGAGAGGGAGGGTGGAGGGGGTAGGGAGAGGGAGGGTGGAGGGGGTAGGGAGAGGGAGGGTGGAAGGGGTAGGGAGAGGGAGGGTGGAAGGGGTAGGGGAGAGGGAGGGGGTAGGGAGAGGGAGGGTGGAGGGGGTAGGGAGAGGGAAGGGAGAGGGAGGGGGTAGGGAGAGGGAGGGTGGAAGGGGAGAGAGAGTGCAGAAGTAATAATGACATACTAATGCAATTATTGGAAGATACATCAAGCCTGAACACAACATGGTACACTGTGGTTGCTTGCCACTTTCTCCTCCAGGTAGTCCCTCCTGTGTGGAGGTTTTCAGGGTGTGGTGGAACTGCCTGCCTATTGGCTGCTAAACCTGGGTACCTCATCACACAGGTGTCTACCTTACATCACCACTAATGTCATCCCAGTCCGAATGCTTTTAGAATAGCAAAACATGCCAATTCTCACTATCATGTATATGTTATGTTTGATCTTATCTTTATTATACAGTAACTTATCTATAACATATAAGCATATCTATATCATACAGTAACTTATCTATAACATAAAAGGATATCTTTATTATACAGTAACTTATCTATTTCATATAAGTGTATCTTTATTACACAGTAACTTATCGATAAAATATAAGCGTATCTTTATTACACATTAACTTATCAATAAAATATAAGTGTATCTTTATTACACAGTAACTTATCGCTAAAATATAAGTGTATCTTTATTACACAGTAACTTATCGCTAAAATATAAGTGTATCTTTATTACACATTAACTTATCAATAAAATATAAGCGTATCTTTATTACGCATTAACTTATCGATAAAATATAAGCGTATCTTTATTACACATTAACTTATCAATAAAATATAAGTGTATCTTTATTACACAGTAACTTATCGCTAAAATATAAGTGTATCTTTATTACACAGTAACTTATCGCTAAAATATAAGTGTATCTTTATTACACATTAACTTATCAATAAAATATAAGCGTATCTTTATTACACAGTAACTTATCAATAAAATATAAGCGTATCTTTATTACACAGTAACTTATCAATAACATACACGTATCTGGTGTGTTATCTGCTTTGTGTTTGAGCTTTGTAATTGTCATTAATTCAGGGTTAGGTAACTTCCATAGAGATAGTTAGAGGACTGCGTATAGACAGCCCTGTTGTTACAGATGCTATAATCAAACAGATACAAAAAATAGTCCTCTAACTATCTCTATGGTAACTATAATCAATAACCAAACAAAATGGTTGCTGGCTGCCTAGAGGCAGGAGCAGCAGGTCGTCCTCTGACCTTTTGAGAGTTCTGCAGGGCTCTGAAAGTTCTCTCTACCCTGAGAGATGGGATGCCTCAGTCGCGTGATCAGACCTGCAGAGACCAGACACACAAACGCACAAATGCATGCACACCCCACACACACACACACACACACACACACACACACACACACAGACAACACACGCTCGCGCACACACACACACACACACACACACACACACACACACACACACACACACACACACACACACACACACACACACACAGAGAGAGAGTGAATGTCAGGATGAAACAACAAAACTAAATCAAAACTAAATGTGCATATACCGGTAGTTAGATAATGTAGAGGCTTTAGGCTATTCTGCTTTAACAATAGAACACATTAACTCTTATTTTACAGGCAGTTTCCTCTGTAGAATGTTGCTGTTAGGAAACGATTGTACCCTATACTAAGGAAACGATTGTACCCTATACTAAGGAAACGACTATACCCTATACTAAGGAAACGATTGTACCCTACACTAAAGAAACGATTGTACCCTATACTAAGGAAACGACTGTACCCTATACTAAGGAAACGACTGTACCCTATACTAAGGAAAAGACTGTACCCTATACTAAGGAAACGATTGTACCCTATACTAAGGAAACGACTGTACCCTATACTAAGGAAACGATTGTACCCTATACTAAGGAAACGACTATACCCTATACTAAGGAAACGACTGTACCCTATACTAAGGAAACGACTGTACCCTATACTAAGGAAACGATTGTACCCTATACTAAGGAAATGACTGTACCCTATACTAAGGAAACGATTGTACCCTATACTAAGGAAACGACTGTACCCTATACTAAGGAAACGATTGTACCCTATACTAAGGAAACGACTATACCCTATACTAAGGAAACGACTGTACCCTATACTAAGGAAACGATTGTACCCTATACTAAGGAAACGACTATACCCTATACTAAGGAAACGACTGTACCCTATACTAAGGAAACGACTGTACCCTATACTAAGGAAATGACTGTACCCTATACTAAGGAAACGATTGTACCCTATACTAAGGAAACGACTGTACCCTATACTAAGGAAACGACTGTACCCTATACTAAGGAAAAGACTGTACCCTATACTAAGGAAACGATTGTACCCTATACTAAGGAAACGACTGTACCCTATACTAAGGAAACGATTGTACCCTATACTAAGGAAACGACTATACCCTATACTAAGGAAACGACTGTACCCTATACTAAGGAAACGACTGTACCCTATACTAAGGAAACGATTGTACCCTATACTAAGGAAATGACTGTACCCTATACTAAGGAAACGATTGTACCCTATACTAAGGAAACGACTGTACCCTATACTAAGGAAACGATTGTACCCTATACTAAGGAAACGACTATACCCTATACTAAGGAAACGACTGTACCCTATACTAAGGAAACGATTGTACCCTATACTAAGGAAACGACTATACCCTATACTAAGGAAACGACTGTACCCTATACTAAGGAAACGACTGTACCCTATACTAAGGAAATGACTGTACCCTATACTAAGGAAACGATTGTACCCTATACTAAGGAAACGATTGTACCCTATACTAAGGAAACGACTGTACCCTATACTAAGGAAACGACTGTACCCTATACTAAGGAAACGATTGTACCCTATACTAAGGAAAAGACTGTACCCTATACTAAGGAAAAGACTGTACCCTATACTAAGGAAACGACAGTACCCTATACTAAGGAAACGATTGTACCCTATACTAAGGAAACGACTGTACCTTGTATAAAGGAAACGATTGTACCCTATACTAAGGAAACGATTGTACCCTATACTAAGGAAACGACTGTACCCTATACTAAGGAAACGACTGTACCCTATACTAAGGAAAAGACTGTACCCTATACTAAGGAAACGACTGTACCCTATACTAAGGAAACGATTGTACCCTATACTAAGGAAACTACTGTACCCTATACTAAGGAAACGACTGTACCCTATACTAAGGAAACTACTGTACCCTATACTAAGGAAACGACTGTACCCTATACTAAGGAAACGATTGTACCCTGTACTAAGGAAAAGACTGTACCCTATACTAAGGAAACGATTGTACCCTATACTAAGGAAACGACTGTACCCTATACTAAGGAAACGACTATACCCTATACTAAGGAAACGACTATACCCTATACTAAGGAAACGACTGTACCCTATACTAAGGAAACGACTGTACCCTATACTAAGGAAACGATTGTACCCTATACTAAGGAAACGACTGTACCCTATACTAAGGAAACGACTGTACCCTATACGAAGGAAACGACTGTACCCTATACTAAGGAAACGACTGTACCCTATACTAAGGGGAGAACATCTGGACCATAGAATGTATAGAACCATTTCACACAGAGGAGGCTGATTGGAGGAGCTACAGGAGGACGGGCTCATTGTAATGGCTGGATTGGAATAAATTGAATGGTACCTAACAGATCAAACACATGGAAACAATGTGTTTGACTCTGTTCCATTGACAACCTTCCAGCCATTACAATGACCCCGTCCTCCTATAGCTCCTCCCACAGGGAGTTATAGGATTTCACACTACATTAACACTCATCTCCCATCTCCCTCTCTACTGCGGGAGATCCATGCTGGTGGAACCTTACATGACCCCTGAAGATGCCTAGGCTTTATCTCAACGGACTAACAAACACAGTCGACCTGGGTACAAATCCAAATAGGTCACACTGGCCTGTAAACAGCTGTATTAGGTAGCTCAGGTACCTGCAGCGTTGTGTTGGTGGTACTGGATGAGCTCAGGTACCTGCAGCGTTGTGTTGGTGGTACTGGATGAGTTCAGGAATAGTCATGAACAGGTATTTCTCTGCCAGGTAAAACTTGGACGTCTCCTCTGCCTCTGACTGTCTGATCTGGTAGTGCTTCACCCGCGGGTTCTTCTGCCCGTTGGATCTGAAGGTGGTTCATCATCATGTAACTATGTCATAGCAAAATCTTTAAAGGGGCAATATACAGTTCAAAGAATAACAAAGCAGGCAACCCACCACTGTTTTAATAAAAAGCTGAGAGATGGGGCTGGAGATATGTAACCACTCTCAAATTCTTAGACAGTGCTAGGGATGTCAAAATACCAATCACAGATTGCCCCTTTAACTGACTGTAATCGAAGCTGAGCGACATAGCTGAAACAGGCAGTAGTTACCCTGGGGCTTTAGTGAAGACAGACACAGTGTAGACACCTGCACACCTGGAGTCTCGCACCATAAAGGCTCCTTCCTTACCCTGCACAAACAAACACAACCTTTCATTTGAGTAGGAAAAATCATAATCGTCAGATAAAATTCATTATAATTCAAGCCATCTGCTGAGTTCATTACGTTGAATTTGTTGTATGTCATGTCATAGTTACGTGGATGTAATATTTTCAATCTCTACTTACGATAATATTATGTGAATAAGCCTTGACATGACAGCACAGTGAGACTCCCCAACGGACGGGAGCTTGAAACGCACAACACCCATTTTACTCTCCAAATGTCACACTACACAACCCTAACCCTTCCCTCCCACTGTCACACTACACAACCCTAACCCTACCACTGTCACACTACACAACCCTAACCCTCCCACTGTCACACTACACAACCCTAACCCTACCACTACACAACCCTAACCCTCCCACTGTCACACTACACAACCCTAACCCTACCACTGTCACACTACACAACCCTAACCCTCCCACTGTCACACTACACAACCCTAACCCTCCCACTGTCACACTACACAACCCTAACCCTAACTCTCCCACCGTCACACTACACAACCCTAAACCTACCCTACCACTGTCACACTATACAACCCTAACCCTCCCACTGTCACACTACACAACCCTAACCCTCCCAATGTCACACTACACAACCCTAACCCTCCCACTATCCCACTACACAACCCTAACCCTCCCACTATCACACTACACAACCCTAACCCTCCCACTGTCACACTACACAACCCTAACCCTCCCACTGTCACACTACACAACCCTAACCCTACCACTACACAACCCTAACCCTCCCACTGTCACACTACACAACCCTAACCCTACCACTGTCACACTACACAACCCTAACTCTCCCACTGTCACACTATACAACCCTAACTCTCCCACTGTCACACTATACAACCCTAACCCTCCCAATGTCACACTACACAACCCTAACCCTCCCACTGTCACACTACACAACCCTAACCCTCCCACTATACAACCCTAACCCTCCCACTGTCACACTACACAACCCTAACCCTCCCACTGTCACACTACACAACCCTAACCCTCCCACTGTCACACTACACAACCCTAACCCTCCCACTGTCACACTACACAACCCTAACCCTCCCACTACACAACCCTAACCCTCCCACCGTCACACTACACAACCCTAACCCTCCCACTGTCACACTACACAACCCTAACCCTCCCACTGTCACACTACACAACCCTAACCCTACCACTACACAACCCTAACCCTACCACTGTCACACTACACAACCCTAACCCTCCCACTGTCACACTACACAACCCTAACCCTACCACTACACAACCCTAACCCTACCACTGTCACACTACACAACCCTAACCCTCCCACTGTCACACTACACAACCCTAACCCTCCCACTACACAACCCTAACCCTCCCACTGTCACACTACACAACCCTAACCCCTCCCACTGTCACACTACACAACCCTAACCCTCCCACTGTCACACTACACAACCCTAACCCTCCCACTATCACACTACACCAACCCTAACCCTCCCACTGTCACACTACACAACCCTAACCCTCCCACTGTCACACTACACAACCCTAACCCTCCCACTACACAACCCTAACCCTCCCACTGTCACACTACACAACCCTAACCCTCCCAATGTCACACTACACAACCCTAACCCTCCCACTACACAACCCTAACCCTCCCCACTATCACACTACACAACCCTAACCCTCCCACTGTCACACTACACAACCCTAACCCTCCCACTGTCACACTACACAACCCTAACCCTCCCACTACACAACCCTAACCCTCCCACTGTCACACTACACAACCCTAACCCTCCCAATGTCACACTACACAACCCTAACCCTCCCACTACACAACCCTAACCCTCCCACTGTCACACTACACAACCCTAACCCTCCCACCGTCACACTACACAACCCTAACCCTCCCACTGTCACACTACACAACCCTAACCCTCCCACTGTCACACTACACAACCCTAACCCTCCCACTATCACACTACACAACCCTAACCCTCCCACTGTCACACTACACAACCCTAACCCTCCCACTATCACACTACACAACCCTAACCCTCCCACTGTCACACTACACAACCCTAACCCTCCCACTGTCACACTACACAACCCTAACCCTCCCACTGTCACACTACACAACCCTAACCCTACCACTATCACACTACACAACCCTAACCCTCCCACTGTCACACTACACAACCCTAACCCTCCCACTATCACACTACACAACCCTAACCCTCCCACTGTCACACTACACAACCCTAACCCTCCCACTGTCACACTACACAACCCTAACCCTCCCACTGTCACACTACACAACCCCTAACCCTCCCACTGTCACACTACACAACCCTACCCTCCCACTACACAACCCTAACCCTCCCACTGTCACACTACACAAACCTAACCCTCCCACTGTCACACTACACAACCCTAACCCTCCCACTACACAACCCTAACCCTCCCACTGTCACATTACACAACCCTAACCCTCCCACCGTCACACTACACAACCCTAACCCTCCCACTATCACACTACACCACCCTAACCCTCCCCACTGTCACACTACACAACCCTAACCCTCCCACTGTCACACTACACAACCCTAACCCTCCCACTGTCACACTACACAACCCTAACCCTCCCACTACACAAACCCTAACCCTCCCACCGTCACACTACACAACCCTAACCCTCCCACTGTCACACTACACAACCCTAACCCTCCCACTGTCACACTACACAACCCTAACCCTCCCACTACACACCCTAACCCTCCCACCGTCACACTACACAACCCTAACCCTCCCACTGTCACACTACACAACCCTAACCCTCCCACTGTCACACTACACAACCCTAACCCTCCCACTGTCACACTACACAACCCTAACCCTCCCACTGTCACACTACACAACCCTAACCCTCCCCACTGTCACACTACACAACGCTAACCCTCCCACTGTCACACTACACAACCCTAACCCTCCCACTGTCACACTACACAACCCTAACCCTACCACTACACAACCCTAACCCTCCCACTGTCACACTACACAACCCTAACCCTCCCACTGTCACACTACACAACCCTAACCCTCCCACTATACAACCCTAACCCTCCCACTGTCACATTACACAACCCTAACCCTCCCACCGTCACACTACACACCCTAACCCTCCCACTGTCACACTACACAACCCTAACCCTCCCACTGTCACACTACACAACCCTAACCCTCCCACTGTCACACTACACAACCCTAACCCTCCCACTATCACACTACACCAACCCTAACCCTCCCCACTGTCACACTACACAACCCTAACCCTCCCACTGTCACACTACACAACCCTAACTCTCCCACTGTCACACTACACAACCCTAACCCTCCCACTACACAACCCTAACCCTCCCACTGTCACACTACACAACCCTAACCCTCCCACTGTCACACTACACAACCCTAACCCTCCCACTATCACACTACACAACCCTAACCCTCCCAATGTCACACTACACAACCCTAACCCTCCCACTGTCACACTACACAACCCCTAACCCTCCCACTGTCACACTACACAACCCTAACCCTTCCCTCCCACTGTCACACTACACAACCCTAACCCTCCCACTACACAACCCTAACCCTCCCACTGTCACACTACACAACCCTAACCCTCCCACTACACAACCCTAACCCTCCCACTGTCACACTACACAAACCTAACCCTCCCACTGTCACACTACAACAACCCTAACCCTCCCACTGTCACACTACACAACCCTAACCCTCCCACTACACCAACCCTAACCCTCCCCACCGTCACACTACACAACCCTAACCCTCCCACTGTCACACTACACAACCCTAACCCTCCCACTGTCACACTCACAAACCCTAACCCTACCACTACACAACCCTAACCCTACCACTGTCACACTACACAACCCTAACCCTCCCACTGTCACACTACACAACCCTAACCCTACCACTACACAACCCTAACCCTACCACTGTCACACTACACAACCCTAACCCTCCCCACTGTCACACTACACAACCCTAACCCTCCCACTACACAACCCTAACCCTCCCACTGTCACACTACACAACCCTAACCCTCCCACTGTCACACTACACAACCCTAACCCTCCCACTGTCACACTACACAACCCTAACCCTCCCACTGTCAAATACAACCCTAACTCTCCCACTGTCACACTACACAACCCTAACCCTCCCACTGTCACACTACACAACCCTAACCCTCCCACTACACAACCCTAACCCTCCCACTGTCACACTACACAAACCCTAACCCTCCCACTGTCACACTACACAACCCTAACCCTCCCACTGTCAAAATACACAACCCTAACTCTCCCACTGTCACACTACACAACCCTAACCCTCCCAATGTCACACTACACAACCCTAACCCTCCCACTACACAACCCTAACCCTCCCACTGTCACACTACACAACCCTAACCCTCCCACTGTCACACTACACAACCCTAACCCTCCCACTGTCACATTACACAACCCTAACCCTCCCACTATCACACTACACAACCCTAACCCTCCCACTGTCACACTACACAACCCTAACCCTACCACTGTCACACTACACAACCCTAACCCTCCCACTGTCACACTACACAACCCTAACCCTCCCACTACACAACCCTAACCCTCCCACTGTCACACTACACAACCCTAACCCTCCCACTACACAACCCTAACCCTCCCACTGTCACACTACACAACCCTAACCCTCCCACAGTCACACTACACAACCCTAACCCTCCCACTACACAACCCTAACCCTCCCACTGTCAAAATACACAACCCTAACCCTCCCACTATCCCACTACACAACCCTAACCCTCCCACTATCACACTACACAACCCTAACCCTCCCACTATCACACTACACAACCCTAACCCTCCCACTGTCACACTACACAACCCTAACCCTCCCACTACACAACCCTAACCCTCCCACTGTCACACTACACAACCCTAACCCTCCCACTATCACACTACACAACCCTAACCCTCCCACTGTCACACTACACAACCCTAACCCTCCCACTGTCACACTACACAACCCTAACCCTCCCACTGTCACACTACACAACCCTAACCCTCCCACTGTCACACTACACAACCCTAACCCTCCCACTATCACACTACACAACCCTAACCCTCCCACTGTCACACTACACAACCCTAACCCTCCCACTGTCACACTACACAACCCTAACCCTCCCACTGTCACACTACACAACCCTAACCCTCCCACTGTCACATTACACAACCCTAACCCTCCCACTGTCACACTACACAACCCTAACCCTCCCACCGTCACACTACACAACCCTAACCCTCCCACTGTCACACTACACAACCCTAACCCTCCCACTGTCACACTACACAACCCTAACCCTACCACTACACAACCCTAACCCTCCCACTGTCACATTACACAACCCTAACCCTCCCACTACACAACCCTAACCCTCCCACTGTCACACTACACAACCCTAACCCTCCCACTGTCACACTACACAACCCTAACCCTCCCACTGTCCCACTACACAACCCTAACCCTCCCACTGTCACACTACACAACCCTAACCCTCCCACTGTCACACTACACAACCCTAACCCTCCCACTGTCACACTACACAACCCTAACCCTCCCACTGTCACACTATACAACCCCTAACCCTCCCACTGTCACACTACACAACCCTAACCCTCCCACTGTCACACTACACAACCCTAACCCTCCCACTGTCACACTACACAACCCTAACCCTCCCACTGTCACACTACACAACCCTAACCCTCCCACTATCACACTACACAACCCTAACCCTCCCACTATCACACTACACAACCCTAACCCTCCCACTGTCACACTATACAACCCTAACCCTCCCACTACACAACCCTAACCCTCCCACCGTCACACTACACAACCCTAACCCTCCCACTGTCACACTACACAACCCTAACCCTCCCACTACACAACCCTAACCCTCCCACTGTCACACTACACAACCCTAACCCTCCCACTGTCACACTACACAACCCTAACCCTCCCACTACACAACCCTAACCCTCCCACCGTCACACTACACAACCCTAACCCTCCCACTGTCACACTACACAACCCTAACCCTCCCACTGTCACACTACACAACCCTAACCCTCCCACTGTCACATTACACAACCCTAACCCTCCCACTGTCACACTACACAACCCTAACCCTCCCACTGTCACACTATACAACCCTAACCCTCCCAATGTCACACTACACAACCCTAACCCTCCCACTACACAACCCTAACCCTCCCACTGTCACACTACACAACCCTAACCCTCCCAATGTCACACTACACAACCCTAACCCTCCCACTACACAACCCTAACCCTCCCACTGTCACACTACACAACCCTAACCCTCCCACTACACAACCCTAACCCTCCCACTGTCACACTACACAACCCTAACCCTCCCACTGTCACACTACACAACCCTAACCCTCCCACTGTCACACTACACAACCCTAACCCTCCCACTGTCACATTACACAACCCTAACCCTCCCACTGTCACACTACACAACCCTAACCCTCCCACTGTCACACTACACAACCCTAACCCTCCCACCGTCACACTACACAACCCTAACCCTCCCACTGTCACACTACACAACGCTAACCCTCCCACTGTCACACTACACAACCCTAACCCTCCCACTACACAACCCTAACCCTCCCACTGTCACACTACACAACCCTAACCCTCCCACTGTCACACTACACAACCCTAACCCTCCCACTACACAACCCTAACCCTCCCACTGTCACACTACACAACCCTAACCCTCCCAATGTCACACTACACAACCCTAACCCTCCCACTACACAACCCTAACCCTCCCACTGTCACACTACACAACCCTAACCCTCCCACTGTCACACTACACAACCCTAACCCTCCCACTGTCACACTACACAACCCTAACCCTCCCACTACACAACCCTAACCCTCCCACCGTCACACTACACAACCCTAACCCTCCCACTGTCACACTACACAACCCTAACCCTCCCACTATCACACTACACAACCCTAACCCTCCCACTGTCACACTACACAACCCTAACCCTCCACTGTCACACTACACAACCCTAACCCTCCCACTGTCACACTACACAACCCTAACCCTCCCACTGTCACACTACACAACCCTAACCCTCCCACTGTCACACTACACAACCCTAACCCTCCCACTGTCCACTACACAACCCTACACAACCCTAACCCTCCCACTGTCACACTACCAAAACCTAACCCTCCCACTGTCACACTACACAACGCTAACCCTCCCACTGTCACACTACACAACCCTAACCCTCCCACTGTCCACTACACAACCCTAACCCTCCCACTGTCACACTACACAACCCTAACCCTCCCACTGTCACACTACACAACCCTAACCCTCCCACTGTCACACTACACAACCCTACCCTCCCACTGTCACACTACACAACCCTAACCCTCCCACTACACAACCCTAACCCTCCCACTGTCCACACTACACAACCCTAACCCTCCACTGTCACACTACACAACCCTAACCCTCCCACTGTCACACTACACAACCCTAACCCTCCCACTGTCACACTACACAACCCTAACCCTCCCACTGTCACACTACACAACGCTAACCCTCCCACTGTCACACTACACAACCCTAACCCTCCCACTACACAACCCTAACCCTCCCACTGTCACACTACACAACCCTAACCTTACCACTGTCACACTACACAACCCTAAACCTACCCTACCACTGTCACACTACACAACCCTAACCCTCCCAATGTCACACTACACAACCCTAACCCTCCCACTACACAACCCTAACCCTCCCACTGTCACACTACACAACCCTAACCCTCCCACTGTCACACTACACAACCCTAACCCTCCCACTGTCACACTACACAACCCTAACCCTCCCACTGTCACACTACACAACCCTAACCCTCCCACTGTCACACTACACAACCCTAACCCTCCCACTGTCACACTACACAACCCTAACCCTCCCCACTGTCACACTACACAACCCTAACCCTCCCACTGTCACACTACACAACCCTAACCCTCCCACCGTCACACTACACAACCCTAACCCTCCCACTGTCACACTACACAACCCTAACCCTCCCACTGTCACACTACACAACCCTAACCCTCCCACTGTCACACTACACAACCCTAACCCTCCCACTGTCACACTACACAACCCTAACCCTCCCACTATCACACTACACAACCCTAACCCTCCCACTGTCACACTACACAACCCTAACCCTCCCACTGTCACACTACACAACCCTAACCCTCCCACTGTCACACTACACAACCCTAACCCTCCCACTGTCACACTACACAACCCTAACCCTCCCACTGTCACACTACACAACCCTAACCGTCCCACTATCACACTACACAACCCTAACCCTCCCACTGTCACACTACACAACCCTAACCCTCCCACTGTCACACTACACAACCCTAACCCTCCCACTACACAACCCTAACCCTCCCACTATCACACTACACAACCCTAACCCTCCCACTATCCCACTACACAACCCTAACCCTCCCACTATCACACTACACAACCCTAACCCTCCCACTATCACACTACACAACCCTAACCCTCCCACTGTCACACTACACAACCCTAACCCTCCCACTACACAACCCTAACCCTCCCACTGTCACACTACACAACCCTAACCCTCCCACTATCACACTACACAACCCTAACCCTCCCACTGTCACACTACACAACCCTAACCCTCCCACTGTCACACTACACAACCCTAACCCTCCCACTGTCACACTACACAACCCTAACCCTCCCACTGTCACACTACACAACCCTAACCCTCCCACTACACAACCCTAACCCTCCCACTATCACACTACACAACCCTAACCCTCCCACTATCACACTACACAACCCTAACCCTCCCCTTCCACTGTCACCATCTGTCTGTAATAGCGATTATGACACATTTACAACAGGAAATCCTGGACCTGAGCAACCTGCTCTGTTGTTTCAAATGTCATCTTTCACTCTGTGTGTGTGTGTGTGTGTGTGTGTGTGTCTGTGTGTGTGTGTGTGTGTGTGTGTGTGTGTGTGTGTGTACGTGCATGTACGTGCATGCGTGTGGACATGCATCTTGCAAAATGCAGCTTTTTCATCCGTGCTGCTGCGGCAAGATACAGGAATTTATTCAGTCAAATCCGGTAACCAAATTTTCTGGATAAATTCAAAACATGATCTCATTTTCAAACATAATCAATAAAAATATTTATATATATTTTTACAGTTATACTTTTTTAGGGATAACAAAAACATGTTTTCTCTCTAGTTTCAGTATTGTCTGGTTGTAATTCTGATAACCTTGCTTTTTGATTTACTCAGGCCCACAATGTCTGTCCTCTCCCTTCTATAGTACAGTTTAACACCAAACTATGTCTGTCCTCTCCCTTCTGTAGTACAGTTTAACACCAAACTATGTCTGTCCTCTCCCTTCTATAGTACAGTTTAACACCAAACTATGTCTGTCCTCTCCCTTCTGTAGTACAGTTTAACACCAAACTATGTCTGTCCTCTCCCTTCTGTAGTACAGTTTAACACCAAACTATGTCTGTCCTCTCCCTTCTGTAGTACAGTTTAACAAAAAACTATGTCTGTCCTCTCCCTTCTATAGTACAGTTTAACACCAAACTATGTCTGTCCTCTCCCTTCTGTAGTACAGTTTAACACCAAACTATGTCTGTCCTCTCCCTTCTGTAGTACAGTTTAACACCAAACTATGTCTGTCCTCTCCCTTCTGTAGTACAGTTTAACACCAAACTATGTCTGTCCTCTCCCTTCTGTAGTACAGTTTAACACCAAACTATGTCTGTCCTCTCCCTTCTATAGTACAGTTTAACACCAAACTATGTCTGTCCTCTCCCTTCTATAGTACAGTTTAACACCAAACTATGTCTGTCCTCTCCCTTCTGTAGTACAGTTTAACACCAAACTATGTCTGTCCTCTCCCTTCTGTAGTACAGTTTAACACCAAACTATGTCTGTCCTCTCCCTTCTGTAGTACAGTTTAACAAAAAACTATGTCTGTCCTCTCCCTTCTATAGTACAGTTTAACACCAAACTATGTCTGTCCTCTCCCTTCTGTAGTACAGTTTAACACCAAACTATGTCTGTCCTCTCCCTTCTGTAGTACAGTTTAACACCAAACTATGTCTGTCCTCTCCCTTCTGTAGTACAGTTTAACACCAAACTATGTCTGTCCTCTCCCTTCTGTAGTACAGTTTAACACCAAACTATGTCTGTCCTCTCCCTTCTGTAGTACAGTTTAACACCAAACTATGTCTGTCCTCTCCCTTCTGTAGTACAGTTTAACACCAAACTATGTCTGTCCTCTCCCTTCTGTAGTACAGTTTAACACCAAACTATGTCTGTCCTCTCCCTTCTATAGTACAGTTTAACACCAAACTATGTCTGTCCTCTCCCTTCTATAGTACAGTTTAACACCAAACTATGTCTGTCCTCTCCCTTCTATAGTACAGTTTAACACCAAACTATGTCTGTCCTCTCCCTTCTGTAGTACAGTTTAACACCAAACTATGTCTGTCCTCTCCCTTCTGTAGTACAGTTTAACACCAAACTATGTCTGTCCTCTCCCTTCTGTAGTACAGTTTAACACCAAACTATGTCTGTCCTCTCCCTTCTGTAGTACAGTTTAACACCAAACTATGTCTGTCCTCTCCCTTCTGTAGTACAGTTTAACACCAAACTATGTCTGTCCTCTCCCTTCTGTAGTACAGTTTAACAAAAAACTGAAGAAGGTCGGCGTTGTTTACCTCTGTCATCAGGAGTTCCTCAGCTCTCCCTCTCGTTATGTCTTTGTTATACCATCTGGAAAACAAGAAGGGGAATTATAAACAACCTAGACCAATCAGATGGCTGAAATAAAATATCAGGGTACAATTGTTATCTTATACTATAAAAATAGTCAGGAGAATTGTATTTGATATAAATCCGACTCACTCAAATCTGTTGAAGTTGTTGCAGGATTTTTCCGCTATATAAGTGCAAGGTACAAAACCTGTGTTTCTATGGAAGGAAATGACAAAATGGGATGAATACTGTAGGTGTGTACAACTACACAGCCAATAATACATATTACAGATAGGCTTATAGAGTTGTCATCGGGTTGTCATCAGGTTGTCATATGCCACAGAGTTGTCACAGAGTTCTCATAGAGTTGTCACAGAGTTGTCACAGAGTTCTCATAGAGTTGTCACAGAGTTGTCATAGAGTTGCCATGTCGTCTCTACTTACCCTCTGTGGTCCTGTACGGTCCACCAATCATGGTGGGAGCTGTCAGTCAGGATGTACTCCTGGTCTTTGTGAAGGGCCAGCTCTGTGTCTCCATGGGGACTGTAGTTCTGTAGCGCAACCACCACACTCTGGCCCGGGTCGGAGAGCCGCCGCTATGGGCACGATGTAAGGGAAACACTGATCCTTAGCATTAAAATGACTCAAAGCAACATACTGTATGTTTACAGGCACGGTGAAGTATATAGACATGACATGTGCATATTTACCTGTGTGTCCGGGGTTGGAGGGAGAGGCTTCTTGGAAGCTACAGAAAGGCATTTTGTGGTTAATTCTTAAAAGTCTAAGCTGTTGTGGGGGGGGGGGGGGGGCAGTTAACATAATATACTTTTCAAAGGATTTATATATGGTTTATATGTAAGATATAATATTATTATTATTATTATTATTGAGTGTGGGAAATGCACTCTTCAAGTGAAATATACCTGTACCGTATCCCACAGGGTCGTACTCCTGACATCCTGTAGCCATCTTCTCTGTCTGGTAGCAGCACCTCCACCTCCCCTCCATCCAGAAGTTGGGGTGATACTTCAGGAGTAATGCGTTGCACTTGGTCTCTTTATTGCAAGAGAGAGAAATGAAATACAGTGTAAGACATGGAGGCTCAAATGTGTCATAGAGTTTATAATATAATGTTGATATACTACTCTTAATATTATGTTGTTTTTCTAATCTTATGGTATATATATATATAAACAAACTCAGCTCTGTGGTATTGGTATTATGGGTCTGATGTTGAATGTTTTCCATAACTGCTGCTCACCCTCCTTCAGAGCTCGGACCCATCTCTGACGACAGTCGTTGTCCGGGGCGAAGATGTACAGGTAGCAGTTGTCGTGGACAACCTGTTGAGACATTTATGCATATCTAAAATAAAAACAGTGTCATGGCTTATAAATGAAAGTCATTGTAAATTGTTCCCAATGGTGAGTAATTAGCATTCCTCCATTAGACAGAAGCAGTAGAAGAGATGAGTTGTCTTATGTGGTCTTACCTGGAAGGGGTACTTGTTGCTGCAGGGGATTGGGGCTTCACTGCACACTATCTCCACACACTTGATCCTGGAGAGCTCAATGCAGCCTTTCTGGATGGGCTTTTTCTGAAGAAGAATACAACCTTCTATCAACATCTTCACAACTTTCTATTTTCACATCAAACAATACAACCCCCATACTGTAACTGTCATATTCTGTAAAAGCAAGATTTCTTCATAACTCAATATATGATTTTCAAAATTAGACTACTGAAGTGTAAAGTGTAAATTAATTTCAACAATAAATGTCATTTTTGACAGATATTGATAAACAAACAAACCACAAACAATTTAACAATAAAAATTGTACATACCCCAGGGCGCTGTTCAGAATAGGTCAGGTCCTGGGTGTCCAAGACAAAGAACCTTTCCTTGTAATTACAGGGCGACGTCCTTCGCTTCTGCTGAGATTTCTTGATGAGAGTCCCCTTCAAGATTACTGTGGGGAGCATAGTGAACACAGATACCTGGCTAACATTGAGAGACAGAGAGAAAGACAGCGAGGTGGGCTGTAGAGTTAGACTGAACACCTATATAATGGAGAGAAGGAAAAGAGTGAGGGAGTTTGTGTCGTGTGAGTTTCCGCTGTAGATACACTAGGTAAACCACTTCCTTGAGCACGGCTGAGGGAGACCAACACTCACACACAGACTAAGATGCACTCACACACACGTTGAAACATCACAAGCTGCATGGGTGCACAGAACCACAGGGCCTGAGCAGCTCTCTCCCCAGAAATTAGGCTAAACGTACACTTAAAACACATTTGTAGTTGAACAAATGCTATTATGCAGGTAACTGCCAAACTAATGGAAACACTTGAATAACTGAGGGATATTAAGTATATCGAAAGCAGGTGCTTCCACACAGGTGTTGTTCCTCAGTTAATTAAGCAATTCATATCCCATCAAGCATGTATAAAAATGCTGGACAGGTCATTATTTTGGCAACAGTGGCTATTTGTATTTGTATTTATTATGGTTCCCAATCACAGTAAGGTACTTAAAGATATTCTCTGGTACTTTTGCCTACTTTTTAGCCAGTACTTCTGCAAGTAGCACTCCCGAGCCAAAAGTGGTCCAGGAAAATGTGTTGTTTTGAGCACCAAGTCATTAATCTCTCTCCCATTCTACTGCTGTGTGCATGATGTGCCTCTTGCTTGCTGTAACTCATATGGTGAGGAGCTGAAGCTCATTGGATTAACTAGGATTGCTAGGGGGCTGGCCCATGTGGGTGAAAATGAAGGGAAAATGGTGCACCACAGCTTCCAGAAAAAGTTGCTTTCAAACTAGGGATTTCGTGGCTAATTAAGGTAAGACAGTAATTCTGCTCATAGTTTAAGCATGTATGAATTACACATTGACACATCCAACCCAATGTAGGATGTTTAAAAAATAGTTAAAAGTTGTCAAAGTTCCAGAGCATGTCTTTAATTGTTAACCAGAAATTATTTGATATTTAAGCAATAAGGCCCAAGGGGGTGTGGTATATGGCCAATATACCACTGGCTAAAGGCTGTTCATAGGCACAACACAAACCCCTGAGGTGGCTTATTGCCAGTGGTGGGATAAGTACCCAATTTTCATACTTAAGTAAAAGTAAAGATACCTTAATAGAAAATGCCTCAAGTAAAAGTGAAAGTCACCCAGTAAAATATTACTTGAGTAAAGTATAAAGGTATTTGGTTTTAATTATACTTAAGTATATGTATGAAGAGTTCCATCAGCCACTCCTGGGCTACAATCACCTATCCAGACCCGTTTTACTGCCGATGCAGAGCCCCATCGGGCCTTCATGACGTTATCTACCGACGTTATCTGCCCGAGGGAGTTATCCAACTGGCCCCTCCGTCACGACGTAACCTGAACGCCCATCTGCGGCCAGCTAATCGTTAGCTGTCTTATCGGCTGCTATCTGAATAGGTCTATCGGCCAATTTTCTTGGTCCTGTCACATCCTGACCAGTATAAGGGTTATTTGTTATTGTAGTTTGGTCAGGACGTGGCAGAGGGTATTTTGTTTATGTGGTTCGGGGTGGTGAGTTATGTAGTAGGGTGTTTGATTTATTATTTCCGGGTTTTGGTCTATGTTCTTTCTGGTTTGTTGTATGTCTATGTTTAGGTTGATGGGGGGTTGGACTCTCAATTGGAGGCAGGTGCGTTCTCGTTGCCTCTGATTGAGAGTCCTATATATGGGTAATTGTTTGGTTTGGTGTTGTGGGAGATTGTTTCTGGTTTTGCTGAGTGTGCAAGACTGTCTAGTTTGTTTGTGTTTTGTGTTTGTTTTAGTTTTTTCCTTCTTTCCCTAATAAAAGAAGATGAGTATTCATGTCCCTGCTACGTTTTGGTCCTCTCCTTACGACAGTTATGACAGGGCCACTATAACTATAACTATTTTTCCAATTGGATTGGTCCCCTCTACCACACGGAACCCCACTAATCTACCGACGGAAACGCACGAGGTGGCTAAAAACAGACCATCTTCTGCCAACTTCTGACTTGCTACCCATGGCCCGGCTAGCTGTCTGAATCGCCGTGACCACAACCGACCTCACTACTCACTGGAACCTTTTGATCACTTGGATAAGCATGCCTCTCCTTAATGTCAATATGCCTTGTCCATTGCTGTTCTGGTTAGTGTTTATTGGCTTATTTCAATGTAGAGCCTCTAGCCCTGCTCATTATACCTTATCCAAAGTTCCAACACCCACACATGCGATGACATCACCTGGTTTCAATAATGTTTCTAGAGACAATATATCTCTCATCATCACTCAATGCCTAGGTTTACCTCCACTGTATTCACATCCTACCATACCTTTGTCTGTACATTATACCTTGAAGCTATTTTATCACCCCCAGAAACCTGCTCCTTTTACTCTCTGTTCCGGATGTCCTAGATGACCAATTCTCATAACTTTTAGCCGTACCCTTATCCTACTCCTCCTCTGCTCCTCTGGCGATATAGAGGTGAATCCAGGCCCTGCAGTGCCTAGCTCCACTCCTATTCCCCAGGCGCTATCTTTTGATGACTTCTTTAACCGTAATAGCCTTGGTTTCATGCATGTTAACATTAGAAGCCTCCTCCCTAAGTTTGTTTTATTCACTGCTTTAGCACACTCTGCCAACCCAGATGTCCTAGCGGTGTCTGAATCCTGGCTTAGGAAGACCACCAAAAACTCTGAAATCTCCATCCCTAACTACAACATTTTCAGACAAGATAGAAAGGCCAAAGGGGGCGGTGTTGCAATCTACTGCAGAGATAGCCTGCAGAGTTCTGTCCTACTATCCAGGTCTGTACCCAAACAATTTGAACTTCTACTTTTAAAAATCCACCTCTCTAAAAACAAGTCTCTCACCGTTGCCGCCTGCTATAGACCACCCTCTGCCCCCAGCTATGCTCTGGACACCATATGTGAACTGATTGCCCCCCATCTATCTTCAGAGCTCGTGCTGATAGGTGACCTAAACTGGGACATGCTTAACACCCCAGCCATCCTACAATCTAAGCTTGATGCCCTCAATCTCACACAAATTATCAATGAATCTACCAGGTACCACCCCAAAGCCATAAACACGGGCGCTCTCATAGATATCATCCTAACCAACTTGCCCTCTAAATACACCTCTGCTGTTTTCAACCAAGATCTCAGCGATCACTGCCTCATTGCCTGCATCTGTAATGGGTCAACGGTCAAACGACCTCCACTCATCACTGTCAAACGCTCCCTGAAACACTTCAGCGAGCAGGCCTTTCTAATTGACCTGGCCCGGGTATCCTGGAAGGATATTGACCTCATCCCTTCAGTAGAGGATGCCTGGTTATTGTTTAAAAATGCCTTCCTCACCATCTTAAATAGCATGCCCCATTCAAGAAATTTTGAACCAGGAACAGATATAGCCCTTGGTTCTCTCCAGACCTGACTGCCCTTAACCAACACAAAAACATCCTGTGGCGTTCTGCATTAGCATCGAACAGCCCCCATGATATGCAACTTTTCAGGGAAGTTAGAAACCAATATACACAGGCACTTAGAAGAGCCAAGGCTAGCTTTTTCAAGCAGAAATTTGCTTCCTGCAACACAAACTCAAAAAAGTTCTGGGACACTAAAGTCCTTGGAGAATAAGAGCACCTCCTCCCAGCTGCCCACTGCACTGAGGATAGGAATCTCTGTCACCACCGATAAATCCACTATAATTGAGAATTTCAATAAGCATTTTTCTACTGCTGGCCATGTTTTCCACCTGGCTATCCCTACCCCGGTCAACAGCACTGCACCCCCCACAGCAACTCGCCCAAGCCTTCCCCATTTCTCCTTCTCCCAAATCCAGTCAGCTGATGTTCTGAAAGAGCTGCAAAATCTGGACCCCTACAAATCAGCCGGGCTAGACAATCTGGACCCTTTCTTTCTAAAATTATCTGCCGAAATTGTTGCAACCCCTATTACTAGCCTGTTCAACCTCTCTTTCGTGTCGTCTGAGATTCCCAAAGATTGGAAAGCAGCTGGGGTCATCCCCCTCTTCAAAGGGGGGGACACTCTTGACCCAAACTGCTACAGACCTATATCTATCCTACCCTGCCTTTCTAAAGTCTTCGAAAGCCAAGTCAATTAACAGATTACCGACCATTTCGAATCCCACCGCACCTTCTCCGCTATGCAATCTGGTTTCAGAGCTGGTCATGGGTGCACCTCAGCCACACTCAAGGTCCTAAACGATATCTTAACCGCCATCGATAAGAAACAATACTGTGCAGCCGTATTCATTGACCTGGCCAAAGCTTTCGACTCTGTCAATCACCACATCCTCATCGGCAGACTCAATAGCCTTGGTTTCTCAAATGATTGCCTCGCCTGGTTCACCAACTACTTCTCTGATAGAGTTCAGTGTGTCAAATCGGAGGGCCTGTTGTCCGGGCCTCTGGCAGTCACTATGGGGGTGCCACATGGTTCAATTCGTGGGCCGACTCTTTTCTCTGTATACATCAATGATGTCGCTCTTGCTGCTGGTGAGTTTCTGATCCACCTCTATGCAGACGACACCATTCTGTATACTTCTGGCCCTTCTTTGGACACTGTGTTAACAACCTTCCAGACGAGCTTCAATGCCATACAACACTCCTTCCGTGGCCTCCAACTGCTCTTAAATACAAGTAAAACTAAATGCATGCTCTTCAACCGATCGCTGCCTGCACCTGCCCGCCCGTCCAGCATCACTACTCTGGACGGTTCTGACTTAGAATATGTGGACAACTACAAATACCTAGGTGTCTGGTTAGACTGTAAACTCTCCTTTCAGACTCACATCAAACATCTCCAATCCAAAGTTAAATCTAGAATTGGCTTCCTATTTCGCAAACAAAGCATCTTTCACTCATGCTGCCAAACATACCCTCGTAAAACTGACCATCCTACCGATCCTCGACTTCGGCGATGTAATTTACAAAATAGCCTCCAATACCCTACTCAATAAATTGGATGCAGTCTATCACAGTGCCATCCGTTTTGTCACCAAAGCCCCATATACTACCCACCACTGCGACCTTTACTCTCTCGTTGGCCCACCCTCGCTTCATACTCGTCGCCAAACCCACTGGCTCCAGGTTATCTACAAGACCCTGCTAGGTAAAGTTCCCCCTTATCTCAGCTCGCTGGTCTCCATAGCAGCACCCACCTGTAGCACGCGCTCCAGCAGGTATATCTCTCTGGTCACCCCCAAAGCCAATTCCTCCTTCGGCCGCCTCTCCTTCCAGTTCTCTGCTGCCAATGACTGGAACGAACTACAAAAATCTCTAAAAGTGGAAACATTTATCTCCCTCACTAGCTTTAAGCACCAGCTGTCAGAGCAGCTCACAGATTACTGCACCTGTACATAGCCCATCTATAATTTAGCCAAAACAACTACCTCTTCCCCTACTGTATTTGTTTATTTAGCTCCTTTGCACCCCATTATTTCTATTTCTACTTTGCACTTTCTTCCACTGCAAATCTACTATTCCAGTGTTTTACTTGCTATATTGTATTTACTTCGCCACCATGGCCTTTTTTTGCCTTTACCTCCCTTATCTCACCTCATTTGCTCACAATGTATATATACTTATTTTTCTACTATATTATTGACTGTATGTTTGTTTTACTCCATGTGTAACTCTGTGTTGTTGTAAGTGTCAAACTGCTTTGCTTTATCTTGGCCAGGTCGCAATTGTAAATGAGAACTTGTTCTCAACTTGCTTAACTGGTTAAATAAAGGTGAAATAAAATAAAAAATTAAAATGTAAATGTAATTGCAAAAATATACTTAAGTATCAAATGTAAAAGTATAAATCCTTTCAAATTGCTTGTATAAAGCAAACCAGACAGAACAATTTGAAAAAACATATATATTTTTTTACAGATAGCCAGGGGCACACTCCACTACTCAGACATAATTCCAAACGAAGCATTTGTGTTTAGTGAGTCTGCCAGATCAGAGGCATTAGGGATGACCAGGGATGTTCTCTTGATATGTTCGTAAATTGAACAATTTTCCTGTCCTGTTAAGCATTCAAAATGTAATGAGTACTTTTTGGTATCAGGAAAACATATGGAGTAAAAAGTACATTATTTTCTTTAGGAATGTAGTGAAGTAAAAGTTGTCAAAAATATAAATAGTAAAGTAAAGTACAGATATCCCATAAAACTACTTAAGTTGTACTTTAACGTATTTATACTTAAGTACTTAGCACCACTGCTTATTGCTATTATAAACTGGTTACCAAAGTAATTAGAGCAGTAAAAATACATGTTTTGTCGTAAGGTCCGCTGTACCTCGTCTGTCAGCCAATCAACATTCAGGGAACGAACCACCCAGTTTATAATGAGATATAGACAGCTGCATTGGACGTTTAAGACACTTTATGTTGGTGTTTCCTTCATTATCTCAGTTAGCTGTATGTTGACCATCACAATGAGACATTAATTTATGGAAGATTGAACATCGCACTTTTGACATCTTACGCCACTCTGTTACAAAACGTTACACTGTACAAATTTGATGGATGAAAACCTAAAATATTACCACAATACGTCGGCCCAGTCTGCGATAACCAATCAAACCGCGCATTACTGTCGAGAAGCTCACCAATCCGCACCGCCAACAAATGATGTCAAGCAAAAACCCAACCAATGGGATAGGATGACAGGGGAATGAAAGGGAAACGAGAAGAGACGTAGCGCATACAAATGTTTTGTGAAAAACAATAATTGTGGTGGTGAATTCAGTTGATAGTAGGTAGATACAGTACTTGAGGACTCCATATAAAAGGTATGTTTAAGCTTTTGTTGCCTTTGTCGTGAAATGACTTCCAAGTCTGCCAAGCTCTCATGTTTGCTATCTAACTCCTGGCTGTTAGCTAGCTAACGCGTTAGCTCGCTAGAGACTGAATCAACTGAAAATATTTTTTTATTTCACCTTTATTTAACCAGTTAGGCTAGTTGAGAACAAGTTCTCATTTGCAACTGCGACCTGGCCAAGATAAAGCAAAGCAATTCGACACATACAATAACACAGAGTTACACATGGGATGAACAAAACGGTCAATAATACAGTAGAACAAAAGAAAAGGAAAAGTATATGTACAGTGAGTGCAAATGAGGTAAGTTAAGGCAATAAATAGGCCATGGTGGCGAAGTAATTACAATATACCAAGTAAACACTGGAGTGATAGATGTGCAGAAGATGAATGTGCAAGTAGAGATACTGGGGTGCAAAGGAGCAAGATAAATAAATACAGTATGGGGATGCGGTAGTTAGATGGGCTATGTACAGGTGCAGTGATCTGTGAGCCGCTCTGACAGCTGCTGCTTAAAGCTAGTGAGGGAGATAAGTGTTTCCAGTTTCAGAGATTTTTGTAGTTCGTTCCAGTCATTGGCAGCAGAGAACTGGAAGGAGAGACGACCAAAGATGAAACGTCATTAAGTGTAGCTAGCTAGATTGTTTGCTTATGTTTCTAATAAAAGCCGTCTGTAGGCTTCTAGCTAGCGCATTAATGCCATTTGCCCAGAAGGTTAGTTTTAGACAACGTAGCCAGCTGTGCTCCGCCCTAGGTACTGTAACGTTAAAGTTAGCAACGCTTGCCAGCTAGATGCTGCCACTCATGGCGCATGCGCGGCTACTCACATGGCTAGCAACTATTACCACGGATTAATAGGGGAAACCCTATGAATTATAATTATCTTTGATTATACTGTCTAAATAGAGGTGAGCCATCCTCTTTGTTAATCAGCAGGATAATAGCATCTGTTCTTTCCCCAGTTTATTTTTAATGGCGATGCAGCTAAAAAGGTAAAGTAGGATGTTGAAGTAATATGGTAGGCTATAATACATCTGTAATCTCATTTTCCTTTATCCAGGCCTCACTATGGGTGAACCACAGCAGGTGAGTGCCCTGCCTCCCCCTCCCATGCAGTACATCAAGGAGTACACGGACGAGAACATCCGCAAGGGGCTCATCCCCAAACCCCCTCTTCCCATCCGAGACACCTACATGATGTTCGGCAACCAGTTCCAGTGCGACGACCTGATCATCCGACCGCTGGAGAGCCAGGGCATCGAGCGGCTCCACCCAATGCAGTTCCACCACAAACGGGAGCTCAAGAAGCTCAACATGTCCATCCTGGTGAATTTCCTGGATCTCCTGGACATCCTGATCAAGAGCCCTGGCAGTATAAAGAGAGAGGAGAAGCTGGAGGACCTGAAGCTGTTGTTTGTCCACATGCACCATCTGATCAATGAGTACCGTCCGCACCAGGCCAGAGAGACCCTGAGGGTGATGATGGAAGTGCAGAAGAGACAGCGACTGGAGACTGCAGAGAGGTTCCAGAAACATCTGGAGAGGGTGGTGGAGATGATCCAGGGGTGCCTGGCCTCACTGCCCCATGACCTACCCCAGACTGAGGGCTTGAGTGGGGCAGGGGATGGGGCGAGGGGTGATGGGATTGGAAGGGCGTTGGGGTTGGGCGCCAGGCTAAAGACTGAACCCATGGACGTGGAGGAGGCTGGGACTAGCTGTATGGCTGTTGGGCCACAACAGGACAAAAGCACGGGTGGTGCTGCTAAGAAAGACAGAGTATTGGACAAGGATGCTGCCATGTGTAGTATTATCGACGAGATCGCCTGAGTTTTGTGTTTAGAGCTGGGGTCTCTACAGCAGGGTGCAACGATGATGAACGTTCAGATATAAAATTGTTCTGTAGAGCAATGATTGTCTGTGTAGAATAGTGAATCGACCACTCTGTTCATTATATTTCTATATGCAACGTTCAGAATCAAAATTATTCACCTTGCTGAATATAGGTTTTTCCTGGTCGTTTTGTTTTGTTGGTCTCGGTTGAATTGTGTTGTATGCTTAATGTAGTTATGATCACATACGCTGTCCGCAGTTATATTATCTTTTCTCAAGTCAAAGCTTTATTGAAATGATGTGTCATGGACTATGAAGACACACCTTCCTTGAGTTGAGACATTTGGGATATCATTGGGGTTTAGATGCTGCTAAAATTCATAATTTGATAAAGTTTTAATAAAGTCATTTCTAAGTCCTGTAACAATTTACATGTTTTTTCTTCACCCAAAACATTTAGTAGAGGTGCTGATTAATGCAGACTAAACTGTCTAAAAATAGTTCAACACTATGTAAATGCTCCCAACAATTGAACGGGTAAATCAACAACTTTTAGACAATGCCATGTATCCTGAAGTAGGCACTGTTGCTGAAACGTTGGTGATTTACCTATTTAATTGTGGGGAGCAGTTACATAGTGTGCAACTCTTTTATGAAGTTTCCCCTAGCAACAAGATGTTGTATCAGCTTCCCCAATCCTAACCTGAACCATTAGTGGGGGAAATGGCTGGGGTGACTACACTGACAGACCGCTTGGCTCTGTCTGCACTCTCACAGTTAAACATGTTATCAGTGTTGTATAGGCTTGGTCTGTGCTATGTAACATGCAGTAATGTGAGTTTGCTCATTGGCTGTGTTTAGCTCCTATTAGAAGACAGATAGTTGGTGACATACAGGGAAATTGAATCCTTACACAACATGGGATGAGCTAGTACTGCAGGCAGGCCTGGGTTGTGTAAGCGAAGGTTTGCATAAGTGCACTTTAGTCCCATAAACAGAGACACACGACATGGATTCAGATTTCCTGACTACGGCATACATACAGGCCTTGAATTTATGTTTGGATCAATGAGGACAGACAACACTACCCGTGAAATGTGAATCTGAATTTCCATTCCTGTTTTATGAAAACATGTTTTGTTATTGAACTCATTGGGAAACACAGTTGCCTTGTTTGTTTTTCTGTATGTAATGTAGTAGCCTAGATACTGCTATCTCTGATTCAACATGTCTGTGAAGCCTGCATTATTTCAACAGGAGCACAATACATTACCTAACACTACTGCCCCAGATATCAAACTCCTTCTCAAACCAGAGAGACCTACATTTTCAAGTAGTTGCTATAGTGACAGAATGATTATGAATGGTAGGTGGCCAATGAAAGACGGGATGCATTATGTGGGTCTGTACAGTCGTGGCCAAAAGTTTTGAGAATTACAGAAATATAAATTTTCACAAATTCTGCTCCCCCAGTGTCTTTAGATATTTTTGTCAGATGTTACTATGGAATACTGAAGTATAATTACAAGTATTTCATAAGTGTTAAAGGCTTTTATTGACAATTACATGAAGTTGATGCAAAGAGTCAATATTTGCGGTGTTGACCCTTCTTTTTCAAGACCTCTGCAATCTGCCCTGGCTTGCTGTCAATTAACTTCTGGGCCACATCCTGACTGATGGCAGCCCATTCTTGCATAATCAATGCTTGGAGTTTGTCAGAATTTGTGGGTTTTTGTTTGTCCACCCGCCTCTTGAGGTTTGACGACAAGTTCTCAATGGGATTAAGGTCTGGGGAGTTTCCTGGCGCTTGATGGACTTTCTTGGGCGCCCTGAAGCCTTCTTCACAACAATTGAACCACTCTCCTTGAAGTTCTTGATGATCCGATAAATGGTTGATTTAGGTGCAATCTTACTGGCAGCAATATCCTTGCCTGTGAAGCCCTTTTTGTGCAAAGCAATGATGACGGCACATGTTTCATTGCAGGTAACCATGGATGACAGAGGAAGAACAATGATTCCAAGCACCACCCTCCTTTTGAAGCTTCCAGTCTGTTATTCAAACTCAATCAGCATTACAGAGTGATCTCCAGCCTTGTCCTCGTCAACACTCACACCTGTGTTAACGAGAGAATCACTGACATGATGTCAGCTTCCTTTTGTGGCAGGGCTGAAATGCAGTGGAAATGTTTTTGGGGGATTCAGTTCATTTCCATGGCAAAGAGGGACTTTGCAATTAATTGCAATTCATCTGATCACTCTTCATAACATTCTGGAGTATATGCAAATTGCCATCATACAAACTGAGGCAGCAGACTTTGAAAATTAATATTTGTGTCATTCTCAAAACTTTTGGCCACGACTGTAGATGCTAGGTGTGCAGGCTGTTGTTCCGACATTACTTTAACACCCCTGATCCAGCTAATCAAGGCCCTAAGGAACCCAATTGATTAGCTAAATCAGATGTGTTAGAGCTGGTCCGGAGCATAAACCTGCACACCAAATAGCTAGCTCAGCTTTCCAGGAGGAGAGTTGGCCACGGCTGATCTGGGCTAAAGGCTGGGTAGCCGTATCATCAGATTGACTATGTTTAGATGTGTCAGTCTTTAAATAAATGGCCTTATTGGCCTACCTTTGACCAGATCTCATATTCCCTACATAGTGCAGAGCCCTGGTCAAAACCAGTGCACTATATAGAGAATAGGGTGCCATTTGAAACAACCCTTATCTTGGCCAGAGACACACGCACAGTGATTGACCCAAAAACTGAAATGGTGTTGTGATGGACCAGGGACGAAACCCATATTAGGCTACCCCTGACGTGCTGTTACCTGTGCCATGGAGAGCAAAGGGGGGAAGGTCAGAGGGTTTACAGCTTTATTTAGACTACTGTAGCACGAGGAGGGGGAGCTGGCTGAAGAACTGTTTACATGGGGATGGTTGCCAATTTAGCCTGCTCTGCTGTTAGAAAACACATCTTTGTTGGGTTAAAGAAATGTTAAGTAGGCTGTAATAATAATCAAATATGTTTTTTGTTGCACAATCTCTCGTGGACAGATGAAATGGTGAAAATCTGTCAAGGCTCACAAAGAATTATGTGATTACAAGCAGCAGTAGTTCCTGGTTTGGGTTTTCGTCATTGATTATTTGGACAAATCAAGATTGGGTGAAGGTGGTGCTTGAACTAACCTAAAGTAGCAGGCATAAAATAAATGCCTAAAACTAGATCCCATGACAACTGCACAGGTCGCACAGCCACAAAGTCATAAACCCAGCCTAATTCTACTATCTCTTCATAAATGTGATTTTAAACCTAACCATAACCACACTGTTAACCTTATGACTAATCTTAACCTTAAATTAAGATCAAATAGCAACAACAACAAAAATTCATACATTTTTACAATAGCCAATTTTTACTTTGTGTCTGTGGTAACTAGTGACAACCCCTGGCACAGAGGTCTTGAAGATAAGAAAAAAACCTGTTGAGGGAGGTTCTCTTCTGCACTGTTCCACCAATCCAGTAAATGTGGAGGAGTTAAGATGGAGTGCTGCTTTGTTAACACAGACAGAACAAGGAGCCAGATGTTTCACTGGATATATAAATCTGAAGCATCCGGTTGGCATTTCCACTCACCACCAAATGTGGTGATGAGAGCAAGCCCAGGGCCCACAGTGGGAAAAGATGGGGTTTCCACTAGTTACCATGGCCACAAAGTCAAAATTCATGAAAAAAATAATGATCTTTTTGGTCTTTATTTAAGGTTAGGTTTAGGCATACGATTAGCAGTGTGGTTAGGGTTAAATTTAGGGTTAGGTTTAAAATCCAAATTGAAGAAGAGAAATTGGAGAAATAGGCAGGGTTATGACGTTGTGGCTGTGGTAACTAGTGACGACCAAGAAGATGAAGCAAGATGAATTTTGGCTGACATTCTGCAAATACATGCTATTAAGCACCAATAGGATCTCACTAGCTCGTGCTTGGCTCTGCCCACCTCCTTGCTTGTTCTTCCCACTATGATTCATTTGCTCCCATTGTTAAATAAAAAATGACAGGCTGTGGTCTATCTTGGGTTATTTATGCAAATATTTGTTGTTAACATCTAAAAGTTGTGTCACAGGCTCTCTTTCCATTTCCCCTGAAAACATCCAGTTGTTGGTGACTCAGCAGGGTCAGTGCTATGCGGAATCCTTGGTACCTCCCTACCCTAGCCACTGGGCACAGACGTCAATTCAACATCTATTCCAAGTTGGTTTAAACTAAATATCATTGACATGACATGGAAACAATGTTGATTTAACCAGTGTGTGCCCAGTGGGTAACCCTAACACCTACCCTAACCCTTAACCTTAACCCTTACATTAACGATTTTGTATTTCTACTTCAATGGGGGTAGGAACGTCCCATTGAATAGCACAGACCGACTCTGCAGATCCTAGCTCAGAGATATTAGAGTAAGGAGGAGATAGGAATCCAATTGGGCAATGAATGGAGAACCATATAACATAACGCCCCACCCAGCAGACTGTCGACCAATCAAGTTCACGTTGTCAGGCTGTGTCACACGGTTGCTAAGCTAATTGTCAAGCAATCCCTTCTCAAAGTCATGGTATGATGATGCTTTCAAGACAACTGGGAACTCGTAAAAAACAAGGTGTAATCATGACATCATTGATCTTAGGTCAGGAACATCAGAGCTCGAGATATATGCCGAGTTCCGGACTTGGAATTCCGAGTTGGATGACCGTTCAAAAGGATTTTTCCCAGCCGGAGTTAGTTTTTTCCTTTTATTTTGTATTTATTTAACCTTTAACTTATTTTCCTTGAGTTCCCAGTTGTCTGGAACACACTGAAGTCTAAGGGAGTTTTCATACTTGGTTCCTTTCAGACAATTTTTTTGAACTTGGTTCGCTTAATTTTTCATGTGGTGTGAACACTCCAAAGGAACTCAAACCCCACAAAAGAGCCCCCAAAGCGAACCGAACTGAGACCATCTCGAGAGGTGGTCTGAGTTCGGTTCACTTGAATTCCGTGGTCCGGAATGTGAACACAAAGCTCCCCAGGACCGCTTATCATTATTCCTGGACCACACACTAGACTACAACAACATTGTTTCCCCTGCCATAAACCTTCCGGCATTGGTGCCACACTAGACTACTACAACACCGTTTCCCCTGCCATAAAAAAAGGTGTGCTGTTTTTGGTTAGGCCTATTGATTAGCGATTGTCAAGGATGCACAGAAATTCCAAAATGTGTGGAGCCTTTAGTTGAAATTATTTGTTTGCAATATGTGATCTATAGGCTAATAACTCATACGCTATTTATTCGATTGTAGGGTTTGAATAGTGTGAGAAGACACCAACTTATTTGGTGAGAATCACAACATAAAATACAAAATCAGTTCTAGCTCTTAAAGGGGCAGTAATCTAAATTGGGTATACAATTTGCAATTACAGCATTATTAAATCTGCAATAATACTTACATGTTAATAGTATCTTCTGATTACAATTACTATGTCTCATCTTTTATCTACATTTTACATTTTAGTCATTTAGCAGACGCTCTTATCCAGAGCGACTTACAGTAGTGAATGCATACATTTCATAAATTTTTCCGTACTGGTCCCCCGTGGGAATCGAACCCACAACTCTGGCGTTGCAAACACCATGCTCTACCAACTGAGCCACATGGGACTAAATGCAATCTATTAGCTTCCAAAATGTAAGTAGGTATATCTAGCTGTCCGATAACACATTCAGATGGAATGGCTTGTCCTGCACATAGTGCTTTGATTGAATGTTGGAAAAACATCTTGATTCTTTTCTAAACATAGCAATGTGAATGCAAAGAGGACTAGACAACAAAATAGTTGAAGTGAATTGGCAAAAGAGTTGAGTCCAAGGGCAGTGTGAATACAAAGAGTGTTAATGGGTATTAGTAGGATTCCAATGGAGTTTCCCATCTCCTCAAAAGTATCTCTGACTAGCTTAAACTGGTGCAGTGATTTTCAAGCCCGTGTGCAGATGAGAAACGGTTTCCACTAGATTCCACATCCACAAAAATTCAAAATTGTCTATGTCATAAAAATTCATGAAAACCAAACTTAGGAACGTGCTGGGTTTCACTACTTCATTCTTGCTTCTGTGTTATCTGAGAAAATGAATGTGTTAGCTACTTTCGCCTCATGTTACTTCGTCCCAGCTCTCCCCTACATCTGGGCCAGGTGGTGAAGGTAGGCAACATTACCTCATCCACACTGATCCTCAACATTGGGACCCCACAAGGGTGCGTTCTCAGTCCCCTCCTGTATACCCATGACTGCATGGCCTCACATAGTTTCAACTCCATCATCAAGTTCGCTGACGACACGTCAGTAGTAGGCCTGATTACCAACAACAACAAGATGGCCTACAGAGAGGAGGTAGGCACTCTGCCGGCGTGGTGCCAGGTAAACAACCTATCCCTCAACGTCAGCAAAACAAAGGAGCTGATTGTGGACTTCAGGAGGAACCAGGTTGGGCAAACCCCCATCCTCATCAACGGTGCCGCCATGGAGACGGTCAAAAACATCAAGTTCCTCAGCTTACACAGCTCAGATGAGCTGAAATGGTCAAACCACACAGACTCCGTGGTGAAGAAGGCACGGCAGCAACTCTTGAACCTCAGGAGGCTGAAGAAATTTGGCCTGTCCCTGAGGGGCCTCGCAGTGTTCTAAAAGAGCACCATCAAGAGCATACTGTCGGTTTGCATCATGGACTGATGCGGCAACTCCACCGCCGCTGACATCAAGTCTCTACAGAGGGTGATACGCGCCATTGGGTGCTCAATGTCTACAACACCAGGTGTCACAGGAAGGCCAAGAATATCATCAAGGACCTCAATCACCTGAGCCACGCCCTGTTCCCCCCGCTTCATTCACTCAGACACAGGCAGAATAGGGACATTTTGTAATGAGATGTTCTACGAGCAGGTGTCCACATACTTTTGGCCATGTAGTGTATCATTAGACAAAGAAAGTAGCATATCACGTTGCACAATATAGCCTAGCATCTGTTATAAAAGTGTCTATTTGCAGAAAAAAAGCGTCACGTTTTTCTGTAACATCACATTTTTGCAGGTGGTGGATTATCTGTATTTAGATGACTGCAAGGGGCCAGGTATTCATAATAGAGTGTGGAGATTAGTAACTTGTTAACTTGATGGTGTGTGCTAGTTATGATTTTGAACAACATAAAGCAGTGGTGTAAAGTACTTAAGTAAAAATACTTTAAAGTACTACTTTGATCGTTTTTTGTGGTATCTGTACTTTATACTATTTATATTTTTGACTACTTTTACTTCTACTTCACTATATTCCTAAAGAAAATTATGTCTTTTATACTTCATACATTTTCCCTGACACCAAAAAGTAGTCGTTACATTTTGAATGTTTAAAATTATACAATTCACACACTTATCAAGAGAACATACCTGATCATCTCTACAGTCACTGTCTGTCGGGTCCTCCCGGTTATTCAGTCGGAGAAAAAGCATGTTATGAAACTCCGCATAAATCAGTTTCACAACAGGGTGGGACGCCGGTCTTTCGACCAATAGCATGCCCAGCTTTCCCGTCACGTGATCTTTATTTATGTAAGGTAGTGGTGTTACACTGTATGGCTTGGGCTTTGTCGAGATCCATCCGTACAATGCGTAACAGGGTGATAAACTGACATCTCCCAGCGGTGTTTTTACAGTAGAGACCGAGGCCGAAACATTCGAGGAATCGTTGTTAAAAATCTGACCCAAAATTGGTCTAGTGTTGATGGACTTCAGAGTTGAAGACAACCAGACTAGAAGCGATCGGACTTTATATTCATCATGTTTCCAGGAAAGGGAAGACGTTACTTTCTGTTTGATGATGGAAAACGCTTGTGAATGAATCGGAAGGGTTTTGTCAGTTGGAATTACACTATAAGGGCTTTATGGTTGGATCCTGGGTTCAGAGAGCCTTTGTTTACTGGATCAGAAAGAGGCCAGGAGTCAGTTCATGTGAATCGGAGAGGGGTGTCTGTCGTTGTTTAGATGGTGATTAGAAAGACAGGAAGGATAGATTGGGACTAATAAGATCACGTTACTTAACCATAAGCAGCGCACGTTACTTAACCCACTGAAACCATGTCGCATGTGACTGACTGGGAAGCGTCCGCGTCGATAATCGTATAACCTGAGAGAGAAAGCATCTTGGGAGCGGGGCCTCTAAACTCACCGCTGGGGTGACACAACCCCGCCACGGTGCCACCATGGATCTACTTGAGTGCCCAATCTGCCTGTTCCTCATGTGTGAACCGGCCACCATGTCCTGTGGTCACTCGTTCTGCCGGAGCTGCCTGGGAAACTACTTGCCATCCAGGTGCCCAGCCTGCAAGGAAAGATTTAAACAGAGAGACGCCAAAAATATCAAGAACACCATCCTGATCTTCAGTGTCATTGAGAAGTGCTGCCCAGAAGAAACGAGGATGAAATGCCATATTCTGGAGAAACTCAAAACCAGCGAGTTCACAGAAGCTTTACGCATCGCGGATGAAGGGATACAACTAGGTAGGTTTATAACAAATAATGTGTGAACTTGAGTACGTTTGGGGAAGACATTTCCTTACGCAACCCTCGACTAGGCTGCAGGACAGACCGAAGACCAAATGTGTATACGTTGTGTAAAGTGGAATCAGCCACTTATAAAAGCACCACACCACCCTGATTACGTACATTTACGTCACACATATGTTTGCCCAAAGAAACTCCAGCCAAGACGTAGGATGTAAAATGATCATGCTGACTAATAAAAACACACACACTTGAAGTTCATTCCGATATATTAATGTACTCACATGAAATTGCTTTAATTGTCTTTATTTGCCTTCAGTGCAATATAGCCTATAGAATCAGGCTCCCCTCGCAAAAGAGGCTTCTAACCGCAACGGGCTTTTCCTGGCTAAATACTGTTAAAACTATTATAATATAACAGTGGTAGTGACCTGGCATGCGCTCCCTGTTGTAGCCAGTAAGAGTCACGTGGTGGGAGGCAGTCACAGTGGTCCAACATATATAACCAAACCTTTAAAAAACTCTAACATACACCAGATATCACAGTTGAACGAATCGGCTTTATTGAATGCAGTTATATTCTGTTAATGCGGTTCTCTTTAAAAGCCTGTGATAAAATGCAGTTCTGATTATTTTGGTCCATGCACTTTGCCTCCCATCTATTCACACATGTTCATTGGCAACATATAATGTGTTTGTGCACGGCTTATACAGTTGAAGTTTACATACACCTTAGCCAAATGCATTTAATAAACTCAGTTTTTCACAATTCCTGACATTTAATCCTGGTAAAAATTCCCTGTTTTAGGTCAGTTAGGATCACCACTTTATTTTAAGAATGTGAAATGTCAGAATAATAGTAGAAGGAATTATTTATTTCAGATTTTATTTCTTTCATCACATTCCCAGTAGGTCAGAAGTTTACATACACCCAATTAGTATTTGGTAGCATTGCCTTTAAATTGTTTAACTTGGGTCAAATGTTTCGGGTAGGCTTCCACAAGTTTCCCACAATATGTTGGGTGAATTTTGGCCCATTCCTCCTGACAGAGCTGGTGTAACTGAGTCAGGTTTGAGGTCAGGGCTTTGGGATTGAGGTCAGGGCTTTGTGATGGCCACTCCAATACCTTGACTTTGTTGTCCTTAAGCCATTTTGCCACAACTTTGGAAGTATGCTTGGGGTCATTGTCCATTTGGAAGACCCATTTGCGACCAAGTTTTAACTTCCTGACTGATGTCTTGATGTTACTTCAATATATCCACATAATTGTCCCTCCTCATGATGTTTTGTGAAGTGGACCAGCCCCTCCTGCAGCAAAGCACCCCCACAACATTATGCTGCCACCCTCGTGCTTCACAGTTGGGATGGTGTTCTTTGGCTTGCAAGCCTCCCCCTTTTTCCTCCAAACCTAACGATGGTCATTATGGCCAAACAGTTCTATTTTTGTTTCATCAGACCAGAGGATATATCTCCAAAAAGTACAATCTTTGTCCCCATGTGCAGTTTCAAACCGTAGTCTGGCTTTTTTATGGCGGTTTTGGAGCAGTGGCTTCTTCCTTGCTGAGCGCCCTTTCAGGTTATGTCGATATAGGACTAGTTTTACTGTGGGTATAGCTACATTTGTACCTGTTTCCTTCAGCATCTTCACAAAGTCCTTTGCTGTTGTTCTGGGATTGATTTGCACTTTTCGCTCCAAAGTACATTCATCTCTAGGAGACAGAACACATCTCTTTCCTGAGCGGTATGATGGCTGCGTGGTCCCATGGTGTTTATACTTACGTACTATTGTTTATACAGATGAACGTGGTACCTTCAGGTGTTTGGAAATTGCTCCCAAGGATGAACCAGACTTGTGGAGGTCTACAATTTTGTTGGGGGCTGATTTCTTTAGATTTTCCCATGATGTCAAGCAAAGAGGCACTGCGTTTGAAGGTAGGCCTTGAAATACATCCACAGGTACACCTCCAATTGACTCAAATTATGTGAATTAGCCTATCAGAAGCTTCTAAAGCCAAGACATCATCTTCTGGAATTTCCCAAGCTGTTTAAAGGCACAGTCAACTTAGTGTATGTAAACTTCTGACCCACTGGAATTGTGATACAGTGAATTATAAGTGAAATAAGCTGTCTGTAAACAATTTTTGGGAAAATTACTTGTGTCATGCACAAAGTAGATGTCCTAACCAACTTGCCAAAAGTATACTTTCTTAAGATTAAATTTGTCCAGTGGTTGAAAAACAAGTTTGAATGACTCCAGCCTAAGTGTATGTAAACTCCAACTCTATATCAGCTATTATCAGTTATATTAGCTGTGTGCAGTGTTTTAGCGATGTGCAAATTGTTGTAATACAAATAGTAGATAAATAAACAGATGAGTATTGGTGGTATTTACAATGTTGTTTGTGCTCCACTGGTTGCTCTTTTCACATGGCAACACACATCTTTCTGCTGTGATTTCGCCTAATAGATATGCAGTGATATAAAGTACTTACGTAAAAATTCTTTAAAGTACTACTTAAGTAGTTTTTTGGGTTATCTGTAATTTATATTTTTGACTACTTTTACTTTTACTCCACTACATTCCGAAAGAAAATAATGTACTTTTTCTTCCTTGACACCCAAAAGTACTCGTTACATTTTGAATATTTAGCGGGACAAGAAAATTCACGCACCTATCAAAAGAACACCCAGTTCATCCATACTGCTTCTTTAAAAAAAAAAAAATGTGTATATATATATATCACCTTTATTTAACCAGGTAGACCAGTTGAGAACAAGTTCTCATTTCCAACTGCGACCTAGCCAAGATGATAAAGCAAAGCAGTGCAACAAAAACAACAACACAGAGTTACACATAAACAAATGTACAGTCAATAACACAATAGAAAAATCTATGTACAGTGTGTGCAAATGTAGAAGAGTAGGGAGGTAAGGCCATAGAGGCAAAATAATTACAATTTAGCTTTAACATTGGAGTGGTAGATGTGCAGATGATGATGTGCAAGTAAAGATACTGGGTTGCAAAAGAGCAAGAACATAAATAACAGTAACGGGATGAGGTGGTTGGGTGTGCTATTTACAGATTGGCTGTGTACAGGTACAGTGATCGGTAAGCTGCTCTGACAGCTGATGCTTAAAGTTAGAGAGGGAGATATGTCTTCAGCTTCAGTGATTTTTGCAATTCGTTCCAGTCATTGGCAGCAGAGAACTGGAAGGAAAGGCGGCCAAAGGAAGTGTTTGCTTTGGGGATGACCAGTGAAATATACTTGCTGGAGCGCGTGCTACGGGTGGGTGTTGCTATGGTGACCAGTGAGCTGAGATAAGTCGGGGCTTTACCTAGCAAAGACTTATAGATGACCTGGAGCCAGTGGGTTTGGCGACAAATATGTAGCGAGGGCCAGCCAGCAAGAGCACACAGGTCGCAGTGGTGGGTAGTATTTGGGCTTTGGTGACAAAGCGGATGGCACTGTGATAGACTGCATCCAATTTGCTGAGTAGGGTGTTGGAGGCTATTTTGTAAATGACATCGCCAAAGTCAAGGATCGGTAGGATGGTCAGTTTTACAAGGGTATGTTTGGCAGCATGAATGAAGGTTGCTTTGTTGCAAAATAGGAAGGCGATTCTAGATTTAATTTTGGATTGAAGATGCTTAATGTGAGTCTGGAAGGAGAGTTTACAGTCTAACCAGACACCTAGGTATTTGTAGTTCTCCGAATATTCTAAGTCAGAACCGTCCAGAGCAGTGATGCTGGACAGGCGGGCAGGTGCAGGCAGCGATCGGTTGAAGTTTTACTTGTATTTAGGAGCAGTTGGAGGCCACGGAAGGAGTGTTGTATGGCACTGAAGCTCGTCTGGAGGTAACGTCTCTGATCTGGAGGACTCGCTTAACACAAGTGCTTAATTTGTAAATTATGTCTGAGTGCTGGAGTGCGCCCCTTGGTTATCCGTAAGTTCCAAAAAAAAGAAAACCGTGCCATCTGGTTTGCCTAATGTAAGGAATTTAAAATGGTTTATACTTTTACTTTTGATACTTAAGTATATTTTAGCAATTGCATTTACTTTTGATACTTAAGTATATTTAAAACCAAATACTTTTAGACTCAAGTAGTATTTTACTGTGTGACTTGTACTTTTAATTGAGTAATTTTCTATTAAGATATCTTTACTTTTACTCAAGTATGACAATTGGGTACTTTTTCCACCACTGCAGATATGGGAGTTTATCAAACAAAACACATATGTTTCAGCCTCAGGCCTTCGTCAGTGGCCTCTTTCAATAGCAAGGCCATGCACAGTGAGTCTGTACAAAGTCAAGGATTTTCTTAATTTTGGATCAGTCACATTGGTCAGGTATTCTGCCACTATGTACTTACTTTATTAGCTAGCATTCTAATTTGCTCAGTTTTTTTGTGGATTCCTTCCAGTTTGTCAAATAGTTATCATATTTTGGTTGGGTCTAATAGTGTTGCTGTCCTGGGGCTCTGTGGGGTCTGTTTGGGTTTGTGAACTAAGCCCCAGAACCAGCTTACTTAGGGGACTCTTCTCCAGGATAATTTCTCTGTAGGTAAAGGCTTTGTTATGGAAGGTTTGGGAATAGCTTCCTTCCTGGTGGTTGTAGAATTTAATGTCTCTTTTCTGGATTTTGATAATTAGTGGGTATCAGCCTAGTTCTGCTCTGCATGTGTTATTTGGTGTTTTACGTTGTACACAGAGGATATTTTTGCAGAATTCTGCATGCAGTCTCAAAATAGTGTTTTTCCCATTTTGTGAATTCTTGTTGGTGTGTAGACCCCAGACCACACAATCATAAAGGGCAATGGGTTCTATAACTGATGAAACCATTTTTAGCCAGATCCTAATTGGAATGTCAAATTTTATGTTCCTTTTGATGGCGTAAAAGGCTCTTCTTGCCTTGTCTCTCAGATCGTTCACAGCTGTGGCGCTGATGTTTAGGCCGAGGTATGTAAAGTGTTTTGTGTGCTCTAGGGCACCGGTGTCTAGATGGAATTTGTATTTGTGGTCCTGGCAACTGAACCTTTTTTAGAACACCATTATTTTTGTCTTACTGAGATTTACTGTCAGGGCCCAGGTCTGACAGAATCTGTGCAGAAGATCTAGGTTCTGTTGTAGGCCCTCCTTGGTTGGGGACAGAAACACCAGATCATCAGCGAACAGTAGACATTGGATTTCAGATTCTAGTAGGCTGAGGTCTGGTGCTGCAGACTGTTCTTGTGCCCTCGCCAATATGTTGATATACAGTACCAGTCCAAAGTTTAGACACATACTCATTCTAGGGTTTTTCTTTATTTTTACTATATTCTACATTGTGTGAAATAACACATATGGAATCATGTAGTAACCAAAAAGGTATTACATATTTAAGATTCTTTAAAGTAGCCACCCTTTGCCTTGATGACAGCTTTGCACACTCTTGGCATTCTGTCAAATGCTTCATAAGGTAGTCACCTGGAATGCATTTCAATAATCAGGTGTGCGTTGTTAAAGGTTAATTTGTGGAATTTCTTTCCTTCTTAATGCGTTTGAGCCAATCAGTTGTGTTGTGAAAAGGTGGGGTGGTTTACAGAAGACAGGCCTATTTGGTAAAAGACCAAGTCCATATTATTGAAACAACAGCTCAAATAAGCAAAGAGAATAACTTGTTATGGATAGGGGGCAGTATTTTCACGGCCGGATAAAAAACGTACCCGATTTAATCTGGTTATTACTCCTGCCCAGAAACTAGAATATGCCTATAATTAGTAGCTTTGGATAGAAAACATTCCAAAGTTTCTAAAACTGTTTGAATGGTGTCTGTGAGTATAACAGAACTCAAATGGCAGGCCAAAACCTGAGAAGATTCTGTACAAGAAGTACCCTGTCTGACCATTTCTTGGCCTTCTTTGTCATCTCTATCCAAAACAAAGGATCTCTGCTGTAACGTGACACTTTCTAAGGCTCCCATAGGCTCTCAGAAGGCGCCAGAACGTTGAATGATGACTCTGCAGTCTCTGGCTGAAAAACAGGAGCGCATTTGGATAGTGGTCGATCTGAGAACAATGAAACGGGCGTACGGGTGCACGTGAAGAGTCCATTTTACATTTTCAGTCTTTGAACGAAAACAATGACTCCCGGTCAGAATATTATCGCTATTTTACGAGAAAAATCACATAAAAATTGATTTTAAACAGCGTTTGACATGCTTCGAAGTACGGTAATGGAATATTTTGAATTTTTTGTCATGAAACGCGCAGGCGCGTCACCCTTCGTTACTCTTCGAATAGTGTCTTGAACGCACGAACAAAACGCCGCTATTTGGATATAACTATGGATTATTTGGAACCAAACCAACATTTGTTGTTGAAGTAGAAGTCCTGGGAGTGCATTCTGATGAAGAACAGCAAAGGTAATCCAATTTTTCTTATAGTAAATCTGAGTTTGGTGAGTACCAAACTTGGTGGGTGTCAAAATAGCTAGCCTGTGATGGCCGGGCTATCTACTCTAATATTGCAAAATGTGCATTCACCGAAAAGCTATTTTAAAATCGGACACCGCGATTGCATAAAGGAGTTCTGTATCTATAATTCTTTAAATAATTGTTATGTTTTTTGTGAACGTTTATCGTGAGTAATTTAGTAAATTCACTGGAAGTGTTCGGTGGGAATGCTAGTTCTGAACGTCACATGCTAATGTAAAAAGCTTGTTTTTGATATAAATATGAACTTCATTGAACAAAACATGCATGTATTGTATAACATAATGTCCTAGGAGTGTAATCTGATGAAGATCATCAAAGGTTAGTGCTGCATTTAGCTGTGGTTTTGGTGTTTGTGACATTATATGCTAGCTTGAAAAATGGTTGTCTGATTATTTCTGGCTGGGTACTCTCCTGACATAATCTAATGTTTTGCTTTCGTTGTAAAGCCTTTTTGAAATCGGACAGTGTGGTTAGATAAAGGAGAGTCTTGTCTTTAAAATGATGTAAAATAGTCATATGTTTGAAAAATGGAAGTTTTGGGATTTTCGAGGAGTTTGTATTTCGTGCCACGCCCTATCATTGGATATTGGAGCGGTGTTCCGCTAGCGGAACGTCTAGATGTAAGATTAAGACAAAGTTCAGTCAATGCGGAAGATTTCAAGAACTTTTAAGGTTTCTTCATGTGCAGTCGCAAAAACCATCAAGCGCTATGATGAAACTGGCTGTCATGAGGACCGCTACTGGAAAGGAAGGCCCAGAGTGACCTCTGCTGCAGAGGATCCGTTCATTGGCGTTAACTGTACCTCAGATTGCAGCCAAATAAATGCTTCACAGAGTTCAAGTAACAGACACATCTCAACATCAACTGTTCAGAGGAGACTGCGTGAATCAGGCCTTCATGGTTGAATTGCTGCAAAGAAACCACTTCTAAAGGACACCAATAATAAGAAGAGACTTGCTTGTGCCTAGAAATACAAACAATGGACATAAGACCAGTAGAAATCTGTCCTTTGTTCTGATGAGTCCAAATTTGAGATTTTTGGTTCCAACCGCCGTGTCTCTGTGAGACGCAGAGTAAGTGAATAGATTATCTCTGCATGTGTGGTTCCCACCGTGAAGCATGGAGGGGGAGGTGTGATGGTGCGGCGGTGCTTTGCTGGTGACAATGTCTGTGATTTATTTAGAATTCAAGGCAGACTTAACCAGCATGGCTACAACAGCATTCTGCAGCGATATGCCATCCCATCTGGTTTGCGCTTAGTGGGACTATCATTCGTTTTTCAACAGGACATTGACCCAAAATGCACCTCCAGGCTGTGTAAGGGCTATTTGACCAAGGAGAGTGATGGAGTGCTGCATCAGATGACCTGGCCTCCACAATCACCCGACCTGTCACGGTTGTCGTAAGAATGGGACCAAGGCGCAGTGGATGTTGAGTTCCACATATTTATTACAAATTGAAACTTTAAGCAAAAGCAAATAAATCAATAAACGAACAACGAAACGTGACTACGTGGTGCACATGCACAAACACAAAACAATATCCCACAAACATAGGTGGGAAAAATAGCTACTTAAATATGATCCACAATTAGAGGCAACGATTACCAGCTGCCTCTAATTGGGAACCAAACCAAAACACCAAAATAAAAATGTTAAACTAGAACACCCCCTTGTCATGCCCTGACCTACTACACCATAGAGAAACAAGGGCTCTCTATGGTCAGGGCGTGACAGTACCCCCATCCCCCCCAAAAGTGTGGACTCCGGCCGCAAAACCTGAAACCAAATGGGAGGGTTTGGGGGGGTGACTAGTGTCGGTGGCGGCTCCGGTGCGGGTCGTAGCCCCCCCAGACCCCGGATCCGACCTTGGCGATGGGCTGAATGACGTGCCTGGACTGGGCATCGGCGCAAAGAAGGGCTCCGGCCCTGGAGCTGGGTTGGACGCCATGCCTAGACTGGGCATCAGAGCAGAGGAAGGCTCCGGCCATGGAGCTGTGTTGAACGCCGTGCCTAGATTGGTCACCGGCACTGAGAAAGGTTCCAGCCTAGGAGCGGGACTGAATGCCGTGTCTGTACTGAGCACCGGCGCAGAAGAAGGCTCCAGCCTTGGAGCGGGACTGGACACCGTGCCTGGACTGAGCACCGGCGCAGAGGAAAGCTCCAGTGAACCGTCGCCGGAAGCTCCGGACCGTGAACCGTCGCCGGAAGCGCTGGACTGTGAATGCGCACTGGAGGCCTAGTGCATGGAGCTGGTACAGGTGGCACCAGACTGGTGACACGCATTTCAGGGCGAGTGCGAGGAGCATGCACAGGATGTACCAGACTGGGGAGGCGCACTGGAGGCCTGATGCGTGGGGCCGGCACAGGTTGCACCGGACTGGTGACACACTCTTCAGGGCGAGTGTGAGGAGCAGGCCCAGGACGTACCGGACTGGGGAGGTGCACTGGAGGCCTGACGCGTGGGGCCGGGACAGGTTGCACCGGACTGGTAACACGCTCTTCAGGGCGAGTGCGAGGAGGAGGCACAGGACGTACCGGACTGGGGAGGCGCACTGGAGGCCTGATGCGTGGGGCCAGCACAGGTTGCACCGGACTGGTGACACACTCTTCAGGGCGAGTGTGAGGAGCAGGCACAGGACGTACCGGACTGGGGAGGTGCACTGGAGGCCTGACGCGTGGGGCCGGGACAGGTTGCACCGGACTGGTAACACGCTCTTCAGGGCGAGTGCGAGGAGGAGGCACAGGACGTACCGGACTGGGGAGGCGCACTGGAGGCCAGAAGCGTGGAACCGGCCCAGGTTGCACCAGACTGCTAACCGGATCCTCTGGTCGGATGTTGAGCAGAACACATCTCTCTCTCTCATCTCTCTCTCTCCCAACTTCCCCATTGCCTCCCTGACAGTCTCTGGCTCTTCAGGGCGAGTGCAGGGAGCAGGCACATGACGTACTGGGCTGGAGAGGCGCATTAGAGATCTGGTGCGTGGAGCCGGCACAAATGGCACCGGACTGATTACCCGATCTTCAGCCTACCTGCGCTGCAGCCTACTCTTCGCCAACATCATTCTCCAATATCCTTCTTCACATTGCTCCATCGACTCCCAGGCGGGCTCTGGCTCTCTCCTTGGGTCGACCAACCACTTCTCTATCGCCTGCTCCATGTGCTCTGGCTCTTCCTGTGGCTCAGCCGGCCACCCCTTGTGCCCCCCCAAAAAAAAAATCTTGGGGTTGTCCTTGGGCTTTCTGTGGCCGCGAACCCTGGCGTCGTCGCTGTCCTCCATTATTACCTTCCGTCTGCCGCCAAGGAAGGGTTTCGCATCCACCCATCACTTCTTCCCATGTCCAAAACTCCTTTACGTCGTGGATACGCTACTTGGTCCTCTTTTGGTGGGATATTCTGTCACGGTTGTCGTAAGAACGGGACCAAGGCGCAGTGGATGTTGAGTTCCACATATTTATTACAAAGTGAAACTTTAAGCAAAAGCAAATAAATCAATAAACGACCAACTAAACGTGGCTACGTGGTGCACAAACACAAAACAATATCCCACAAACACAGGTGGGAAAAAATAGCTACTTAAATATGATCCCCAATTAGAGGCAACGATTACCAGCTGCCTCCTAATTGGGAACCAAACCAAAACACCAACATAGACATTTTAAACTAGAACACCCCCTCGTCATGCCCTGACACGACCTCAACCAAATTGAGATGGTTTGGGATGAGTTGGATCACAGAGTGAAGGAAAAGCAGCCAACAAGTGCTCAGCGTATGTGGGAACTCCTTCAAGACTGTTGGAAAAGCATTATTCATGAAGCTGGTTGACAGAATGCCAAGAGTGTGCAAAGGTGTCATCAAGGCATAGGGTGGCTACTTTGAAGAATCTAAAATATTAAATGTATTTCGATTTGTAACACTTTTTTGGTTACTACATGATCCATATGTGTTATTTCATAGTTTTGATGTCTTCACTGTTGTGCTACAATGTAGAAAATAGTAAACATGAAGAAAAACCCGGGAACGAGTCGGTGTGTCCAAACGTTTGACTCGTTCTGTATTATGTAAAAGCAGGTATTGCTCAAGCTGCATCCCTGTATCACCCAACGGCCCTGTGGAAAGAAATGTTTTTTGCCAATTTTAACTGCACTCTTGTTGTTTGTGTACATGGATTTTATAATGTCATGTGTCATGGTTGTCGAAAGGAGGAGCGGACCAAAGTGCAGCGTGTGTGTCGTTCCACATTTTATTTATACTGTGAAACTATGCAATACATAAATAACCTGAATGACTGACAAAAACAACAAACCGTGACGCAGAGGTGAAACATACACTGACTCAAAAATAATCTCCCACAAACCCAGGTGGAACAAACACCAACTTAAATATGACCTCCAATTAGAGACAACGATGACCAGCTGCCTCTAATTGGAGATCATCCCAAACAAAGCCCAACATAGAAATACAAAACTAGAATATAACAACATAGAAAAACTAAACTAGAAAACCCCCCTGTCACGCCCTGACCTACAGTACCATAGAAAATAACAGCTTACTATGGTCAGGAAGTGACAATATGTTTATTCCCCAACACCGCTTTCCATCAATTTGTAAAGCAGACCCTCATGCCAAATTGAGTCAAAAGCTTTTTTGAAATCAACAAAGCATGAGAAGACTTTGCCATTGTTTAGGTTTGTTTGTTTGTCAATTTGGGTGTGCAGGGTGAATATGTGGTCTGTCGTACGGTAATTTGGTAAAAAGCCAATTTGACATTTGCTCAGAACATTGTTTTCACTGAGGAAATGTACGAGTCTGCTGTTAATGATAATGTAGTGGATTTTCTCAAGATTGCTGTTGACGCATATCCCATGGTAGTTATTGGGGTCCAATTTGTCTCCAATTTTGTGGTTTGGGGTGATCAGTCCTTGGTTCTCAATATTGAGGGAGATGCCAGAGCTGAGGATGATGTTAAAGAGTTTTAGTTTAACCAATTGGAATTTGTGGTCTGTATATTTCATATAGGATACCATCAACACAGCAGGCCTTTTTGGATTAGAGAGTTTGTATTTTGTCCTGTAGTTCATTCAATGTAATTGGAGAATCTTGTGGGTTCTGGTCGTCTTTAATAGTTTTCTCTTTCTCCCCTCGACCCACACAGCCAGCCTTGTGTAACACTGTAATCTGTTGTAAACGGGGTACACTTAGTCTGTCTGTGTTATAAGCATTGTAGTGTTATTGACTCTTCGTTACTGTTCCTCTTTGCTATGGATGGTCAGTAATGCTAGTAGTCCTCACACATAGTTCCACTCGCCCAGAGAAGCACAGCAGTGTTTAGGGGAGTGACCTGGGTTACTTCTGAGTTGTTGAGCTGAGGAGTGTAAGGTGATATTCAGTTTCCTTATCTTTCTTGTATTTTTGTCACTGCTAATTTTCTTTCTGTTAGAGTCGTGACTGTCATGACAGCCTTACCTAGTAGCTGATTTTCTCTCTGTTTGAGTCGTGACTGTCATGACAGCCTTACCCAGTAGCTGATTTTCTCTCTGTTTGAGTCGTGACTGTCATGACAGCCTTACCCAGTAGCTGATTTTCTCTCTGTTTGAGTCGTGACTGTCATGACAGCCTTACCCAGTAGCTGATTTTCTCTCTGTTTGAGTCGTGACTGTCATGACAGCCTTACCCAGTAGCTGATTTTCTCTCTGTTTGAGTCGTGACTGTCATGACAGCCTTACCCAGTAGCTGATTTTCTCTCTGTTTGAGTCGTGACTGTCATGACAGCCTTACCCAGTAGCTGATTTTCTCTCTGTTTGAGTCGTGACTGTCATGACAGCCTTACCCAGTAGCTGATTTTCTCTCTGTTTGAGTCGTGACTGTCATGACAGCCTTACCTAGTAGCTGATTTTCTCTCTGTTTGAGTCGTGACTGTCATGACAGCCTTACCCAGTAGCTGATTTTCTCTCTGTTTGAGTCGTGACTCTTGTGACAGCCTTACCTAGTAGCTGATTTTCTCTCTGTTTGAGTCGTGACTGTCATGACAGCCTTACCTAGTAGCTGATTTTCTCTCTGTTTGAGTCGTGACTCTTGTGACAGCCTTACCCAGTAATTGTGTTTATGTGTGTGTGGGAGTTATCTTTCATAATGAATGCCTAACCTCATACTAATGATCTGTCATTACACAGAGAATGAAACAACTTCCTACAAGAGAAATTCTGTGATGATTCTGACTGGATGTTTCTCCTCTACCCGCCAGTAGTTTGCTAACTGCTTTTCTGACTGTTGTCATACTGAGGGTGTCAGTGCACCAAACACGTTGCATAAATAACAGTTTCTATGCACCACACAGGACTATGGATAACAGTTTGGGTTTTACTCCATTGTTTTGATACACACATTATATTAATACTCAGCAGACCTTACTGTAAAGCTAGCAGGTAGCATGCTACACCCAAAGAACCCTGGTATTGGGGGAGGAGGGAAGGTGAGGGTGTGAGGTCAGATGATTGTGCAACTTGTAGCTCATATTGTAACTTCAGGTTTTTGGGAGATTGTGTAATATTCCCGATGCACTGCAGGTGCAAGGGCAAATCGAACTAACCCAATTCTGACTGGGAAGCTATCACTGATAATGATCACTGTTAATTATATGCTCCCTCCCCCAGCCCCTGGTGATGTGAGTCTGAAGGTGTGGAGAGCAGAGGCCAGTATGGGACTGAGACTGTTCTCTGATGCCCTGAGGGACCTTGAAGACCTCTGCTGCATTCGCCCCAAGTGGACAGAGGTAAGAAACACGCCCCAACCAACTGGAAGGAGGGAGGGGGAGAGAGAGGGGGAGATCTCACCACCCCCACACCCCCCTTTTAAAAAAACAAATATCCCCTGTGCTGCATACTTACCTTGCCCTCTAATACACGATACAAAACAACATCACACATCACAATAACCAAAACCTCACCACTTCTACAACCATATATCCAACCCATCTTCCCCAGCTACAGAGACGGCCTCCTCGACACACCATATTTCCTTAAATATCTCCACGCTTTTTTATCATTTTATAAGAACTCAAATTCTATCTTAAGGCACGCAGAGACCATGTCAATAGTAAAGGTCTGTTATCCCCCCACCTTTGACCCTGTTCCTCCTTGTTAGCCAAATAGCCAACTTTGCCTGAGCAAACAGAAAATTCAACAACACACATTTGGCCTTTTCCTTATTCGAATACCTGTACCCCATTATAAACATCCCAACAGTAAACTCCACCCTCAACCTCTCACACAGACATTCCAACATGCTTTACCTCCCAGCCCCTCAAACTCCCCCAGGCTCGGAGTGTTAAAGTCTAATAAGTCCTCAATACCCCCTTGCCAGTCCCCAGTCTCTGCCGTCACCTGCAGTGGCGGAAACATTGGTCACCCCTCCCCGTTTGGCCGCTCAAAAACCCCTCTTACCAACTCAGACAGTGTCTCCTGGACCTCCTCCAGGAATCTCTCCAGCAGCCTAAGAGATGTTAGTCCTGTTTGTTGTGCCAGGACTTCCATGGTTTTCCACCCCTCCTCCCCACATAGCCGCCAGTCACCAAACCTTAGTAAACACGCTGCCATCAGTCGCTTCTGCAGGGTGGCCGACTGAACCAATCTCAAAAGGATGTCTGGATTGTGGAAGATAAGCTTCTCCCACAGCCCAAGCTCCACACCCCCTTCTCGTGTGGGCCATAGCAGCTGCCAGGCCCTCAGGACTGCAGAGTAAAAATCAGAGAGACCTGCTGTGCTCAGCCTCTCCAGCCTCATGAGGAACAGCTGCCGGTCCAACCATAATCCACCAGCTCACCTCAGCAGCGTGCACGCTGGTTCCCTCCAGCCAACATCAGTATGGTACAGCAGTCTCTGCGCCGCCTTTAGTCGGAATGCAGCCACCCTGCTCTCCAGTTCGACCAGGCCCTGTCCTCTTTTGTGGATGGACATGTACAACACTGCTGCCCTCAGTCAGTGATGGCACGACCAGAAAAAATCCACCAGCTTGCGGTGCAGATCTGTGAGCAGACCAGCGGGGGGTTGAGGACAGCCAGTTTATGCCACAGGAAAGATGCCAGCAGGTTGTTGATTATCAGCACCCTCCCTCTATATGACACTTGGGACAGGAGCCACCACCTGGCCAGTCTTGACACCACTACCTGTGACAGACCCTCCCAGTTCTTCCTGACCCACCTCTCCAAGCCCAGGTACACCCCCAACATTTTAAGCCCTTCACAACTCCACTGTAAACCCCATAGAAGCAGAGGAGGGGCCCTATCCCTCCATGCCCCACATAACAGAGCATTGCTCTTGCCCCAGTTCACCTTAGTTGACGAAGCTCCCTCGTACACCTTCCGACTCGTCTCTAGTGCCTGCATATCCTGCCCATCCCTGACCATCACAGAAACGTCATCTGTATTTGCCGACACTGCAATGTCTGTCAACACACCCATAACTGTCTCGCACACTCCCTGCAGTCTCCTGCGTAGGAGGCTCAGAAAAGGCTCAATGGCTAGTGTATATAACTGCCCCGATAGAGGGCATCCTTGTCTAATGGCCCGTCTCACCCAGACTGGTCTACTGAGCCCCCCTCCCTACTTGACCATACATGATGCCCCAGCATACAACATCTTCACACAAGCCAAAAACCTTTCCTCAAACGCAAACACAGACATCACATTGAACAGATACTCATGGCCCACTCTATCAAAAGCTTTCTTTAGAGAGACCAGTCCAAAGTTCACATTAGAAACTCTCGACAACTCCAACATGTCCCTGATTTAATAAGAACAGGTTGTCCGTGATTGAGCGTCCCGGTACACAATATGTCTGGTCCTTGTGTACTATAGAGTCCAGATGGGACTTCAGTCTGTTAGCGAGGACCTTGGCAACTATATTGAAGTTCGCACCGAGCAATGCCACAGGCCTCCAGTTCTTAAGTTCACACAAGTCCCCTTTTTTGGGCAGGAGAGTCAGAGCCGCCCGATGGCAGCTCATCGGCAACTCTCCTACCCCCACGCACTCACGCAACACGCAAAAGAAGTCCAGTCCAATTATTCCCCAGGATTTTTTATAAAACTCTACTGGGAGTGCATCGACCATCGGTGCACATCCGGGGGACATCTGGGTTACGGCCTTTGCCAGTTCATGGGACAACAGGGGAATGTCCATTTCATCCCTCTGTGCCAGAGAGAGCTTAGGGAGTTCTGCAAACAAAACCTGAGCACACATAGGATCACACAGTTCCTCTCTCTCTGCCTCTCTCTCTCTCCCATACCTCTACCTCTCTCTTTCCCATTACTCTCTCTCCCATTTTCCATTCTATTCCTCTCTATATCTCTCTCTACCTCTCGCTTGCCTTCTCTCTCTACCTCTACCTCTATCGATCTATCTCTCTCTCTCTCATCCATTATTCTCTCTCTTGTCTATTCTCTCCAGGGTTTATTTCGTAAAGGTAATGTGTTACTGGAGATGGGCCGTCAGTCTGAAGCCCTGATCCAGTTTCACCGCTGTCTCAAACTACAGGCCGACTTCACTCCTGCCAAGAGCCAGATTAAAAAGGTCAGTAGCTATAGCCAACACTGACTGGCTCATTTACTGACTGGCTCATTTACTGACTGTTTACTACAGACTGTCTGATTTACTAACCGTTTACTACAGACTGGCTAATTTACTGACTGGCTCATTTACTGACTGTTTACCATTGATCCAGACTGTTTACCATTGATCCAGCTCATTTACTGACGGGCTCATTTTTTGCCGGTTTACCACTGACTGGCTCATTTACTGACTGTTCACTACTGACTGGCTCATTTACTGACTGTTCACTACTGACTGGCTCATTTACTGACTGTTTACCACTGACTGGCTCATTTACTGACTGTTTACCAATCACTGGTCCTGTTACTTACTGACTGTTTTTCACTCACTGACTGTCTGCCTGACTGTGCTTCACTGGCTCATTCAATCTCACTAGCTGAGTGTGTCAGTGACTGCTTGGCTGAATGACTGTATGGGGTCAGGTTCTAGGAATGGGTGGTATTGGCTGCTTTTAGGATTTTTTTAAATAATGGAATGCCTTGGAACAATGTTAGACAACCTAAACACGTACTGTATACTAAGTACAGCAAGTGTGGGCAATCATTTCAGCTCCAGGGTCACTTTGGGATTTCAAAATTCAGCGGAGTGCAGCACATTTTTTCCCAGACTGATTTGTTAGTCTAAAGCAATTTGTGGGCCAGAAAAAGGGCAGTTAATTGAAAATGTGAAGGTTCATTATAATGGATGGATTTATTGATTGATTTGTGTGTCTGTTTCCCCTGGTCAGATCCTGGAGGCGGAAGGCATGTCAGTTCCAGAGGAGGTGCCCCAGATCCTCCAGGTGGTCTCGGAGTACCTCAGAGACCTCTGCCCCCCCATCACAAGCCTTTTCCCCGACGGACCCACACAAAGCCACACACACAGCCACGCCGAAAGCCTCCGATTCCCTCAGGAGGAGGGGGCCGACGGGGACAGGAGAGGAGACTCTGAGAACGGGTCAAAGGTGAAACATGGGACCAGTACTGAGTGCTGTCTCAGTCTCTGTCAGGCCGTGTCCTTCCTCCCTACAGCCGAGGATGATGAGGAGATGATGATGAGGAAGGAGGAGAGGCACAGCAGGGGTACATAGAACACACACACACACACTGGAAGAGAGAATAGACACATGTTGATGGTTGATAATGGTTCTATGTTGTCTCCCTCAGGAGGCTGCAGTCTGGACAGAAGAGACTCTCTGAGTGTCCTCACTGTGTCTGACTTTGAATGTCCCCTCTGTATCAGGTTAGTAGTTTCCATAGATGGTACATCCTGTGGAGTCTTGTGGTACTGTGTTATTGTTGAGAAACTTGTGCTGTACTCTGATCTTAGTACTGTACCTCTACAGGTTGTTCTATGAGCCAGTGACCACTCCCTGTGGACACACATTCTGTAGGACCTGCCTCGAGAGAAGCCTAGACCACAACCTCCGCTGCCCCCTCTGCAAACAGCCACTACAGGAGGTAACTACGGCCTACGTAACTACGGCCTACGTAACTGTGGTCTAGGTAACAGTGGTCTATGTAACTAGTGTCTACATAAGTAGTCTACGTAACTACAGTGCCTTGCAAAATTATTCACATTTCATTGTGTTACAAAAGTATTCACATTTTATTGTGTTACAAAGTGGGATTAAAATCAATTTAATTGTGTGTTTTTTTGTTAACAATCTACACAAAATAATGTGGAAGATTTTTTTTTTTGATAAATGAATAACTAAAATATAGTCGTTGCATACTGTAAGTATTCCACCCCTTTGTTTATCCAATCATAAATTGATTCTGTAAGGTCCCTCTGTAAGGTCCCTCTGTAAGGTCCCTCTGTAAGGTCCCTCTGTAAGGTACCTCACACTGATTAAACTACAATGACCAGGGAGCTTTTAGAAAGCCTCATAAAGAAGGGCAGTGATTGGTAGATGGGTAACAATACATCAGACATGGAATATCTCTTTAAGCATGGTCAAGTTAATAATTATGCTGTGGATGATGTATTAAACCACCCAGACACCTCAAAGATACAGTCGTCCTTCTGAACTGAGCTGCAGGACAGGAATTAAACTGCTCAGGGATGTTACCATGAGGCCATTGGTGATTTTAAAACAGCTACAGAGTTCAATGGATGTGATAGGATAAAACTGAGGATGGATCAATAACATTTTTGTGACTTCACAATAATGACCTAAATGACAGAGTGAAAAGAATACAAATACACAGAATAACAATATGTATGCAACAGGGCACCAAAGTAATACTGCAAAACAACACAGCAAAGAAATACACTTTTTGGCCTAAATGCAAAGCCTTCTGTTTGGGGAAAACACAACACATAACTGAGTAACTGCCTCCTTATTTTCAAGCATGGTGGTGGCTGCATCATGATATGGGTATGCTTGACATCGGCAAATACTTGGGAGTTTTTCAGGATAAAAAGAAACGGGATGGATGGAGCTAAGCACAGGCAAAATCCTAGAGGAAAACCTGCTTCAGTCTGCTTTACACCAGAGACTGGGAGAGGAATTCACCTTTCAGCAGGACAATAACCTAAAACACAAGGCCAAATTTACACTGGAGTTGCTTACCAAGAAGACAGTAAATGTTCCTGAATGGCCAAGTTACAGTTTTGACTTAAATCTGCTTGAAAATCTATGGCAAGACTTGAAAATTGCTGTCTAGCCATGATCCCCAACATCTTGACACAGCTTGAAGTATTTTTTAAAGAATCATGCTTAAATATTGCACAATTCAGGTGTGCAAAGCTCTTATAGAATTAGCCAAGAAGACTCACAGCTGTAATTGATGCCAAAGGTGTTTCTAACATGTATTGACTCAGGGAGCTGAATACAATATTTAAGTTATTTCAGTTCTATTAATCTTTAGAAAACATAATTGTTCTTCCACTTTGACATTTACAGAGTATTTTGTGTAGATCGTTGACAAAAAATTACAATGAAATCAATTCATGGGGTCTGAATCATTTTCCAAGGCACTGTTGTGATGTGACTATCATTAATGTGATGACTGCTATGTATCGAATATTTAGCTACTATGTTTAATTATTACTCAATTCAATTCATCATGCAACATTTAACTCATTAGGAATTTGGGGCAGCACAGGAAAAGTTGTTTACCGAGTTCCTATGTCCTGACTTAAACTCTAAAGATTCATAAATATCTCTTACATCAATAACAGTTAATTATTACCTCATCAGTCTCATTCTGAACGTCACATAATTATTAGATATCTGCACGAACCCTAACCTAAGTGATGAATCAGCGTTACACAAATTGGCTTAATTATTTATTTACTAACTAAATCATCACACAGAATACATAAACACACACAGTATAGGTTATTGATTACATACGTAATACAATGAAAACAGGTCTCTAGTGGACTAACAAAAGCATGACCGTTTGGTTACACAATGGAAAGTGAGGAGTAGGTAAGGAGAGGGACAACAAAGAGAGTCAAATTATTGTACATACATTTGGAAGCTATGCTCACGGGAATATGAATACTTTGCACATGAACGACCGCTCATTCGGAAAAGAAATGCAATGTTTATATTTACGAATAGATGTCTTTGTCGTCTCTCTGTTGAAGTTGATGGTTCTATGGGAGTGGTTCGATGTAAGTCTCTGGTTATCCACCAGAGGTCACAATGTCCTTCTTAGTTGTAGGCTTCTTCTGTCTTGGAGTTTCTGTTAGAATAGTTACCTCAGGTGTACCACGGGGGGTGAGAGGGATCTGTCTTCCCTCTTATCTTTGGTCAAATGTCATAGATTACTTTACATGCACAGCTGCAGACTGTGAATGTTTGGTCTAGTCTTTACCTTCACCCGTTGAGAGTTTCAGAGGGTCTTACCATTTTCAGCCGTGTAGCAACCGCTCCATGCTGTCTGGTCTTGTAGTTTTAACCATTTCAACGTGTGGGCCACAGCCTCATGTTCTCTGGTCTAATGTAAATTTCGTTAGCAAGTCCTTTTAAGCACTCTGGTCTTGGAGGGTGTTCTGCCATGTTGACATGAACTCTGAGCTCACTTGGGCGTGGCTATTGACTGGGTACACGTTTACATGAAACACAATTCTCATTTAGAAGGCTAAAATCACATTTCCATTTTTTCAAAATAGTTTCATATTTAATCATATAATTTTTACATCATTTAGATGTTCATCTGATATATACAGTGTGAAAGCTCTTAAAGTTTCCGTTATGTCTTTCTGACAATTTTAATGACGTCACAAAATAGACATACATTTTCCGTATTCCATGTCTCATCATCCCCAACATTCGGATGTTGAAATATATTGTCATGACAGCATTGTATGTTCTACATAACTAGGGTCTTCGTCTATCTACATAGTCTATGGGCTCAATCAGGAACACATTATATATAATTACAATGGAAGGTCTGCTTTGCACAGTTTTTTATGTTGCTACCATGTTTATAACCCAAGGGGGATAACTGGGGTAAACTTATTTGTTACTTTTCTTCCCATTTTAATGCTGAATCACTTTTTGTTTCCTGTGTAGTACTTTAAGAACAGGAAGTACAACCCCACAGTGCTGCTCCAGGAGATCATGTCCCGCCTCTTCCCCCTGCAGCTAGCTGAGAGGAAGCAGGTCCACGAGACTGAGATGGCCGAACTCTCCAAGTGAGTCCTGTCGCTGACGCACTGTAACCAGGGGTAAACGGGGGTCGATGTCGAACCCTCCCGGTTTGTTCTAGAGTCTCACAGAACTTTAGCCTGGCACTCAAACTGATTTCTCTACGTTTCCCCTTTGTGGGTGCAGCGTTCAGTCTGGTTTAACCAGGCTACCAAAATTGGTCCTTACCTGTAAAATGAGCTTTGGAACTATTTCTTAATGCCTGAAAGAAATGAGAGACTGAAACGTGAAAATGTTGATGAACTATCATATGATCGCCAGAATGATCTTGGGGCAAGTTGGCAACCTTAATGGTAACCGTGGCAATAGGCATCAAGCTCCTCATTCAGGAAAGAGTAAAAGTCGTTATGACCGTGAGATCATTGGCAAGGCACCGCACACAGCAACAACACCAGCTGCTGGAGAACAGCGACGCAGAAAAGAGACATGGACTTTTGTTTTTTCAAAATACACACCTCCTTCTTAACCCTACTGTTACCCTGATATATTTCTCTCTCTCAATTCAATTTAAGGGCTTTATTGGCATGGGAAACAAATGCTAACATTGCCAAAGCAAGTGAAGTAGATAATAAACAAAAGTGAAATAAACAATAAATCTATCTCTCTGTCTCTCTGCCTCTCTCTCTCTCTCTCTCTCTCTCTGCATCCTCTGTCACTCCCTCTCTCTTTCTGTCTCTCTGTATCCTCTCTTTCTGTCTTTCTGTATCCTCTCTCTCTGTCTCTCTCTGCATCCTCTCTGTCTGTCTCTCTGCATCCTCTGTCTCTGCATCCTCTCTGTCTCTCGCTCTCTCTGCATCCTCTCTGTCTTTCTGTATCCTCGCTCTGCCTCTCTCTTTGTCTGTCTCTGTCTCTCTCTCTGCATCCTCTCTGTCTCTCTGTCTGCATCCTCTCTGTCTGTCTCTGCATTCTCTGTCTCTCTCTCTCTCTCTCTCTTTGCATCCTCGCTGTTTCTCTCTGTCTATCTCCCTCCATCCAACAGTCTAACTAAGGACATCCCTATCTTTGTGTGTGCGGTGGCGTACCCGGGCGTGCCCTGTCCTCTCCACATCTTCGAGCCTCGTTACCGCCTCATGATGAGACGATGCATGGAGACGGGCACCAGGAAGTTTGGCATGTGCAGCTACGAACATGGAAAAGGGTGGGTCGTGGATGTATACAATTTGAAAATACTGGTATGAAAATGAACCGTATGTCTGACTGCGTGTGACCCTGTGTGTGTCACTGTGCTGAGTCACACTGTGGTGGGGATCTGATTGTCTTTCACATGAACCTTTCAGCAGGTTCCAACAACTCTGTGCGTGTCTGACTCTGTGCGTGTCTGACTCTGTGCGTGTCTGACTCTGTGCGTGTCTGACTCTGTGCGCGTGTGTGTGTGTGTGTGTGTGTGTGTGTGTTGACTCTGTGTGTGTGTGTTGACTGTGTGTGTGTGTGTGTGTCCTCCAGATTTGCAGACTACGGCTGTATGCTGGAGATCCATAGCCTAGAGGTGTTGCCTGATGGTCGCTCCTATGTGGACTGTGTGGGTGGAAGTCGCTTCAGGGTCCTAAAGAGAGGACAGAGAGATGGATACCACACTGCTGATATAGAATACATGGAAGACCACAAGGTAAGTTACCACAGGCTGTTCTAACCTACTCCTGGCCCTGGGTGACCCCTGTGAAGGCTGAGTTTTGGTTCAACTTACCACTCCTAAGGAAGGTTACAAATGCTATTGTATTAGCTAGTTCTTCAGTGAGTGTTCCGCTGGTACTTTGCCTGTTTCCAAGCAACAGTTTGTAAAGGCAATGTTCAGCGCCCTAGTGGGTATATCTCAGGAAGGCATGGGAGGGAGGGATGAGGGGGGAGCGGGAGGGAGAGAGGGAATATTAGACTAGATATTAGACAATACGTGAGTTCTGGTCTGGAAGGGATAGATGATAGGCAAGTCCATGTGTGAGAGAAATGAATCAAATAAAGACTAAAGAGAGAGTTTGTTTATTTAAAGGTGTGAACAGAATCAGTTGTACTGTATGTATTTTTCATAGAGAATCTCCTCCTATGTTCCTAGGCTGAGGGGTCAGAGTTGGAGCTGTTGCAGAGCCTCCATGACAGTGTGTATGAGCAGGCCCAGGACTGGTACACACGCCTCAACACACGGCTCAGAGAACAGATCAGCAGACAGTATGGAACCATGCCTGACAAGGACGACAACATACAGGTACACACACACACACTTACAGACAGACCTTGCCTATCACCTACCACTCCCAGACCAGTACTTATCTAGTGTCTACTATCTCTCCCTGTCTCTCTCTCTCCTTTTCTCCCTGTCTCTCTCCCTGTCTCTCTACTTTTCTCCCTGTCTCTCTCTCTTCCTTCTCTCTGTCTCTCATTTTCTCCCTGTCTCTCTCTGTCTCTCTCTCTCCCTTTTCTCCCTGTCTCTCTCTCTCCCTTCTCTCTGTCTCATTTTCTCCCTACTTCTCTCCCTGTCTCTCTCCTTTTCTCCCTGTCTCTCTCTCTCCCTGTCTTTCTCCCTCAGGCCTCCAGTAACGGTCCAGCGTGGTGTTGGTGGTTGTTGTCAGTTCTCCAGCTGGACCCTGCCTACCAGACCACTGTGCTGTCTCTGCCCTCCCTCAAAGATCGCCTGGGACACCTGCGCATCGTTCTGGAGTACTTCTCCCAGAGCTAGAGAAGAGGAGGAGTATAAAGGAGAGAGAGATACAGCGATACTTGGTTTCTGATGCCAATTCAGTACCCTACTCAGAGGAGAATATCTACAGACTGGATAATGTGAACCATACACAATACAGAAATACACACAAACACACATCCACTAATATATCACATATACACACACACTAATATATCACACACACATACACACAAGCAGAAAGAGATTGTTTTATCACTTACATAAATACCATATTGAATTGCTGGTGAAAGAGAGGAGCTTTTGGTTTTTGGAGAAAACTAACTCAATATACTTTCAAATGACTATATCATGTCTTGACTGTCCAGCTCGCTAATAATGGCCTAAATTAAAGCTAGACAGTCAGGGAGTATCGTAAATTCCCAAAACGATGGATAGAGGACTCTCTTGCAAATTTTAACGGCGAGGAAATAATCATATTCATTGCAGCCCTCCGGAACTTGTTGAAGACCAAATGCAGCCCCCAGGGCAACATTTGTTTGACCCCCTTGCAGTAGAGGGTTCAACTCTGTTCTGATTCATGCCAAAGGACGTAAACCTGGTGTTAATGTCTCAGACAACCACTAGGTGTCCCTGTTCACTCCTGTTTCCCCTATCAGCCAAACATACTGCCTTTCGCAATGGCAACTAACCTGCCCTCATGATGTAATCAGCCATGTCATAATCAGATGATCTGATTAGTCTGACTCCTATGGCTCTAAAGTGCTTGATGAAATGCTATTAAAGAAGAGATGGGATGATAGCGGGATAGAGAAAGAGTGACACAGAGATCGCTCAGTCTTACAGAGCTGAAAACAACTTGATTTCCTGGATAATGCACAGTATGCTATTGAAGAGTTTGGGTTAATGTTATGGATAGTTCAGAATAATCATGTTGTCTTTTTGGGGGGGGTTCTTTAACCTGTTGAGGATCTTATCCCGATCTTATCCCGGTATTGGGATTCATTGTCATGTGACCATGGCGGGGAATTCAAAACTGCAAGAGTAATCATTTCAAAAAATCAAATAATCAACTATTTTCCTCCATTTGAAAGATATATCTCCTAAATCTAACCACGCTGTCCGATTTTCAGAGGCATTACGGAGAATGCATAAAGTTAGGTTATGTGAGGAGAGTACATTGACAATAGCTGCGTGTAATGTTTAGCCAATTCAAAGAAGGGCATCAACAGACAGAAAACTAGCTAGAATTATGCACTTACCTTTGACAATCTGCATCAGATGACACTCATAGGACATTATGTTATACAATACATGCATTTTTAGTTCCATCAAGTTCATATTTATATCCAAAAACAGCATTTACAGTCGCGGTGAAATTCAGAATTTTTTTCGGCTCGAATGCACCCAGTGAATCCAGCATTACAAATCACGGAATTACTATTCGAAAACATTGGTAAATTATAATATTGTCATTCAAAGAATAATATATTATCATCTCGTAATTGCTACCGAATGGCCAGATCTCAAAATAACTTTACTGGGAAATCACATTTTGCATAAACTGGGTACTATGCTAACAACAATAAGCTATATGCTAAGCTAAGCTAAGCTATACCGTTAGCATTAGCATCATCTAATATCGATAATAACATTCTAAATATCCCCTTACCTTTGATTATCTCCATCAGAAGGCGCTGCCAGAGATCCCAGGTCCAGAACAAATGTGGTTTCTTTTGACAAAGTTCATAATTTATGTCCAAATAGTTAGCGTTCAGTAGGCTCCCACAAAATGAGGTGGGCAGTGTAAAGTCACGTCGAAAAGCTAAAGAAAACCTAGTAAATAATCTATTTACGTTTGTTTAAACATGTCAAACGTTGTTTAGCACTAATCTTTTGTTCCATTTTTAACGTGAAACATCAGTAAACATCAGTAATATTTTCACACAACCTATCAAGTGTCTAGAATAAACGATAATGACAAAGGCACTCTTCTCAGATTCATGCGCAGGCGCAAAAAATGAAGTGATGACGTGTCATCTTGTAAGCTTTCTAATTCGGTCTGTATTCATGACAGATGCTTCCAACAACTTTCTAAAGATCGTTGACATCTAGTGGAAGCAGTAGGAGTTGCGAACTGAATCCTTTCTCACTGTGGTATCTTTAAAACAATGACACTAAATAGTACAGTCACAAAATTCTCATTTTTTTTCATCTATTTTTCACAGGTTTTTGCCTGCAATATGAGTTTTGTTATACTTACAGACACCATTCAAACTGTTTTAGAAAATTCAGAGTGTTTTCTATCCGAATGTGTTAATAATATGCATATCCTAGCTTCTGAGTTGGTGTAGGAGGCAGTTAAAAATGGGCACATATTTCTTTCAAAATTCTCAATACTGCCCCCGTGGCCCGTAGAGGTTAAAACCTTGGCAAGCTCCCATATTGTGACAAACACAATGAGCAGCCATTTGCTTTCTAACAAATCGGCCACTAAATTAGGATCATAAATTCTTATTTTATTACTAGCACTATAGTATAATTGCTATTGCCGTTACTATATATTTCCTGCAATGAAGCATCGTTACCAATATTGAATAGGATGTAATATTAGTGTGTTATTGTAATAATTATCTATTATGAAACATTGAAACATAAAAAGGCGCCGCCTGGGTGAAAATCGTAATATTTAGGAGTAATGTGAATTAAAAGCTGCCATTGGCTGACTTCTGTCTCTGTAGTGTTGATGAAGATGTATTGAACAGGTCACATCCCAAATTGGCACCTTATTCCCTTCATAGTGCACTACATTTGACCAGGGCCTCTATAGGACTCTGGTGAAAAGTAGTGCACTATATAGGGAATTGGGTGCTATTTGGGATGCAGGCCCAGGTGTTAAATAAGACAGATGAGGTGGAAAGAGACGGAGACAGACATATACAGTTGAAGTCGGAACTTTACATACACCTTGGCCAAATGCATTTAAACTCCGTTTTTACAATTCCTGACATTTAATCCAAGTAAAAATTCCCTGTTTTAGGTCAGTTAGGATCACCACTTTATTTTAAGAATGTGAAATGTCAGAATAATAGTAGAGAGAATGATTTATTTCAGCTTTTATTTATTTCATCATGTTCCCAGTGGGTCATAAGTTTACATACCCTCAATTAGTATTTGGTAGCATTGCCTATAAATTGTTTAACTTGGACCAAACGTTTTGGATAGCTTTCCACAAAATTCCCACAATAAATTGGGTGAGTTTTGGCCCATTCCTCCTGACAGAGCTGGTGTAACTGAGTCAGGTTTGTAGGCCTCATTGCTCGCACATGCTTTTTCAGTTCTGCCCACAAATTTTCTATGGGATTGAGGTCAGAGGTTTGTGATGGCCACTCCAATACTTTGACATTGTTGTCCTTAAGCCATTTTGCCACAACTTTGGAAGTATGCTTGGGGTCGTTGTCCATTTGGAAGACTCATTTGCGACCAAGCAATATATCCACATAATTGTCCCTCCTCATGATGCCATCTATTTTGTGAAGTGCACCAGTCCCTCCTGCAGCAAAGCACCCACACAACATGATGCTGCCACCCCCGTTCTTCATGGTTGGGATGGTGTTCTTTGGCTTGCAAGCATCTCCTTTTCCTCCAAACATAACGATGGTCATTATGGCCAAACAATTCTATTTTTGTTTCACTAGACCAGAGGACATTTCTCCAAAAAGTACGATCTTTGTCCCCATGTGCAGTTGCAAACCGTAGTCTGGCTTTTTTATGCCGGTTTTGGAGCAGTGGCTTCTTCCTTGCTGAGCGGTAATTCAGGTTATGTCGATATAGGTCTCGTTTTACTGTGGATATAGATAATTTTGTACCTGTTTCCTCCGGCATCTTCACAAAGTCCTTTGCTGTTGTTCTGGGATTGATTTGCACTTTTCGCACCAAAGTACGTTCATCTCTAGGAGACAGAACGCGTCTCCTTCCTGAGCAGTATGACCGCTGTGTGGTCCCATGGTGTTTATACTTGCGTACTATTGTTTGTACTGATGAACATGGTACCTTCAGGTGTTTGGAAATTGCTCCCAAGGATGAACCAGACTTGTGGAGGTCTACATTTTTTTCTGAGGTCTTGGCTGATTTATTTTGATTTTCCATGATGTCAAGCAAAGAGGCACTGAGTTTGAAGGTAGGCCTTGAAATACATCCACAGGTACACCTACAATTGACTGAAATGATGTCAATTAGCCTATCAGAAGCTTCTAAAGCCATTACATTATCCAAGCTGTTTAAAGGCACAGTGAACTTGTGAAATAATCTCTCTAAACAATTGTTGGAAAAATTACTTCTGTCATGCACAAAGTAGATGTCCTAACCGACTTGCCAAAACTATAGTTTGTTAATTAACAAGAAATGTGTGGAGTGGTTGAAAAACGAGTTTTAATGACTCCAACCTAAAGTGTATGTAATCTTCCGACTTCAACTGTATGTACTGTATGTGTTTTGTACACATGTCCACAGGCATATGTATGTAGTGTATGTAAACAGTCTTTAGATAGCAGTCCTCTCTCTGACATCACAAACAAGTTGATGCTTTGTTGGACAGTAGACACCACTCCCCCAGTACTTTCTCCCTCTCCTTATGTGTGTGAAATTTGTGTGGGCGGAGACAGGTGTGCTGGAGTCAGAGCAGATCCCCACCAGCTGCAAGCTGTTCCATAATCAAGACCTCTACAAATACTCAGCCCTGCCACGCCGCTAGATCGTAATCTCTGCTCAGTCAGTCTACGGTTCTAGCCGCTTGTTACTATTCAGATCCTTTTATGCCTGTAGTCCTTGCCTGACGCTGTTTTCCTTTCCGCTATAGTTCTGCCTGCTCTGACTCTGGTCCCTGTCTCCAGTCCCACGTCTCGTAATTGTGCTACTCTGTCCTGAATTCCCCACTCTACTACTCCCTTGGATTCCCCTGAGCCTCCAGCCTCAGCCTCCGCACCTGGTTTCCAGCTACCCGCACGAGCTTCCCCTGACCTGCACTCCATCTCCCCCCTGTGTTTCAATAAATACCTTGGTTACTTCATCCCAGTCTCCTCGTCTGAGTCTGCTCTTGGGTTCCACTCCGCGTAACAGGCATTCAGGCCAAATAGTTCAATCTTGGTTTCATCAGACCAGAGAATCTTGTTTCTCATGGTCTGAGAGTCTTCAGGTAACTTTTGTCAAACTCCCAGCGTGCTGTCATGTTCCTTTTTACTGAGGAGTGGCATCTTTCTGGTCACTCTACCATAAAGGACTGATTGGTGGAGTGCAGCTGAAATGGTTGTCCTTCTGGAAGGTTCTCCCATCTCCACAGACTAACTCTAGAGTTCTGTCAGAGTGACCATCGGCTTCTTGGTCACCTCCCTGACCAAGACCCGTCTCCACCTGATTGCTCAATTTGGCCGGGTGGCCAGCTCTGGGAAGAGTCTTGGTGGTTCCAAACTTCTTCCATTTAAGAATGATGGAGGCCACTGTGTTCTTGGGGACCTTCAATGCTGCAGAAATGTTTTGGTACCCTTCCCCAGATCAGTGCCTCGACACAATCCTGTCTCGGAACTCTACGGACAATTCCTTTGACCTCATGGCTTGGTTTTTGCCCTAACATGCGCTGTCAACTGTGAGACCTTTCTATAGAGAGGTATGTGCCTTTCCAAGTCATGTCCAATCAATTGAATTTACCACAGGTGGACTCCAATCAAGTTGTAGAAACATCTCAAGGATGATCAATGGAAACAGGATGCATCTGAGCTCAATTTCGAGTCTCATAGCAAAGGGTCTGAATACTTGTGTAAATAATGTGTTTCTGTTTTTTATTTGTAATACATTTGAAAAACTCTAAAAACCTGTTTTTGCTTTGTCATTATTGGGTATTGTGTGTAGATTGATGAGGATGTTTTAAAAAAATAAAATAAGGCTGTAACGTAACAAAATGTGGAAAAAGTCAAGGTGTCTAAATACTTCCGAAGGTATTGTACAGATCACTACCCCCAATGAACCTTAGAACCAACAGGTTCTGACCTACACACCAGCTTTCTGAAAACATGCAATACAGCAATGACCATGAGGTCCAATGTAGGCCTAGAACCCACCCTAATGTGCAGATTTGACTGGATTACTACAGATCAGTGGCTGTCAGACATGTATATAAGTCTTTAGCTGATTGTTTGTCCAATCATAAAAACATTGATCACTTTACACTTCGGCCATCTTGAATTCCCCTAACTGATTCAACAAGAAGAGACTTTGATCAGGACTTTGTTGTTTATCCTCATAGTTGATTATGACTTACTGTTCGCTATCTGTTTTCATGTATCAGGGCTTTATTCAGGAACCTGACTTTACTGTTAATAATTGTGTGTAAATGGATTACAGTTGACTTCTCATTGGAGAGGTCGACCTCTATTCGTTCACAGTACAATAGATATGCATGTCCTGTTTCTTCATTTTCTTCTGATCCTATTTAATTACATTTTTAACGTTCAGTGGCGTATGTGCACACAGGTGTTTTGGCTTCTGTTCCACACTACGTTGCTTCATGCTAAGTAGCTAGCACATTAGTGTGGACATTGGATCAGAACCAATGATTATTTGAGGGCGCATAAGGACACTGTAGTCATCACCAGAGATTTCAGAATTAGTTTGTGTTTCTTCTCTGGCCAGTGTAGTTCTTTATCTAATGTGATATATAGACATTAAATGGTAGAGAAAGGTATTGACCATGGAAGCCATTCTAGCCTGCTCGACCACTGTCTGTCTAAACAGTTGATATTGATAACCCACTGCTCTGCTGTGTACAAGCCCCCTGGCAACTGATGATGAATCATCATAAAATACCTGATTGATTTATTTGCTTCCATTATCCCTGGATGATGATTTTTCAAATTTTAATATTATAAATAAAGTTATTCAAATGAATGTGTATGTTTTTTATACATTTGATTAATTGTTTAATTGAATGACATGTTGATGATTTTATGATTGGTAATCATACGTTACCAGGAAACCATTGGAGGAGAGACATCCAGGCAGAAATGGTTAAGTGGCATCAACTGGTGTAAACTGGAAAATCTAGCCTTAATCTGAGTGAGATGGAGGACATTGGTCAATGGCCTGTGCTCCTGATAGGAGCCAACGGCTTAAGTCAAGTAAGTCAATCATACATGTATTGATCTATCAGGATGTGAAGTTATTATGGACTTCAGATCTACTGTATATACAAAACATTAGGAGCACCTGCTCTTTCCATGACATAGACTGACCAGGTGAATCCAAGGGAAAGCTATGATCCCTTATTGATGTCACTTGTTAAATCCACTTCAATCAGTGGAGATGAAGGGGAGGAGACAGGTTAAAGAAGGATTTTTAAGCCTTGAGACAATTGAGACATGGATTGTGTATGTGTGCCATGCAGAATGTGAATAGGCAAGACAAAAAATGTAAGTGCCTTTGAATGGGGTATGTTAGTCGGTGCCATGCGTGCTGGTTTGAGAGTGTCAAGAACTGCAACGCTGCTGGGTTATCACGCTCAACAGTTTCCCGTGTGTATCAAGAATGGTCCACCACCCAAGGATGTCAAGCCAACTTGACACAACTGTGGGAAGCATTGGAGTCAACATGGGCCAGCATCCCTGTGGAACGTGTTCGACACCTTGTAGAGTCCATGCCTGACGAATAGAGGCTGTTCTGAGGGGGGATGAAACGTAATATTAGGAAGGTGTTCTTAGTGTTTTATACATTCCAGTGTATAACCTCTGTAGCTCAATTGGTAGAGCTTGGTGCTTGCAAAGCTAGCATAGTGTATTCAATTCCTGGGACCACGCATATGCATGTTGTAAACTCAGCAAAAAAAGAAACGTCCCTTTTTCAGGACCCTGTCTTTCAAAGCCAATTCATAAAATCCAAATAACTTCACAGATCTTCATTGGAAAGGGTTTAAACACTGTTTCCCATGCTTGGTCAATGAACCATAAACAATTAATGAACATACACCTGTGGGATGGTCGTTAACTTTTTAGTGACGGGGCAGTATTCGGAAATTCAGATGAATGACATGCCCAAATTAAACTGCCTGCTACTCGGGCCCGGAAGGTAGGATATGCATATTATTAGTTGATTTGGATAGAAAACACTCTAAAACTGTTTGAATGATGTCTGTGAGTATAACAGAACTCATAAAGCAGGCAAAAACCTGAGAAAAAATCCAACCAGGAAGTGGTTTGTAGTTTTTCAAGTGATTGCCTATCCAAACTACAGTGTCTGTGGGGTCATTTTGCACTTCCTAAGGCTTCCACTAGATGTCAACAGTCTTTAGAACCTTGTTTCATGCTTCTACTGTTACTGGGGAGAGAATAAGAGCTGACTCAAGCCTGAGACCTATGAGTTGTTTACTGCGCAGTCACGCAGGCACAAGTCACGCAGGCGCACCGTTCCTTCTTTTTCCTCTGTAATGAATACGCTATTGTCCGGTTGGAATATTATCGAAGATTTATGTTAAAAACACCCTAAGGATTGATTGTAAACGTCATTTGACATGTTTCTACGAACGGTAATGGAACTTTTTGACTTTTCATCTCGGGTTTTGTGCTCGTGCATTATGCCTTTGGAATAGTGATCTGAACATGCGAACAAAACGGAGGTATTTGGACATAAATATGGAGTTTATCGAACAAAACAAACATTTCTTGTGGGAGTCCTGGGAGTGCATTCTGACAAAGATCAGCAAAGGTAAGTGAAGATTTATAATACTATTTCTGAGTTGTGTTGACTCCAGAACTTGCCGGGTAACTGTATAGCTTGCTTTGATGGCTGAGCTCTGTACTCAGAATATTGAACAATGTGCTTTCGCCGTAAAGCTATTTTGAAATCTGACACAGCGGTTGCATTAAGGAGAAGTGTATCTATAATTCTTTCAATAACTGTTGTAAATTTTATCAACGTTTATGATGAGTATTTTTGTAAATTGATGTGCTCATTCATCGGAAGTTTTGGGAGGCAAAACATTTCTGAACATCACGCGCCAATGTAAAATGGGGTTTTTGGATATAAATATGTACTTTATCGAACAAAACATACATGTATTGTGTAACATTGAGTCCTGGGAGTGTCATCTGATGAAGATCATCAAAGGTTAGTGATTCATTTTAGCTGTATTTCTGGATTTTGTGACGCCTCTCCTTGCTTGGAAAATGGCTGTGTGGTTTTTCTTGTTTAGGCACTGTCCTAACATAATCTAATGCTATGCTTTCGCCGTAAAGCCTTTTTGAAATCGGACAATGTGGTTGGATTAATGAGAAGTGTATCTTTAAAATGGGATATGATAGTTGTATGTTTGAGAAATCTGAATTATGAGATTTTTGTTGTTTTAAATTTGCCGCCCTGCTATTTCACTGGCTGTTGACTAGCGTGTCCCGCTGGTCCCAGAGAGGTTAAGATACTAACAGCTTGCAGACAGTAGGCAATTAAGGTCACAATTATGAAAACTTAGGACATTAAAGAGGCCTTTCTACTGACTCTGAAAAACACCAAAAGAAAGATGCCCATGGTCCCTGCTCATCTGCGTGAACATGCCCAAGGCATGCTGCAAGGAGGCATGAGGACTGCAGATGTGGCCAGGGCAATAAATTGCAATGTCCGTACTGTGAGACGCCTAAGACAGCGCTACAGGGAGACAGGACGGACAGCTGATCATCCTCGCAGTGGCAGACCACGTGTAACAACACCTGCACAGGATTGGTACATCCGAACATCACACCTGCGGGACAGGTACAGGATGGCAACAACAACTGCCCGAGTTACACCAGGAACACACAATCCCTCCATCAGTGCTCAGACTGACCGCAATAGGCAGAGAGAGGCTGGACTGAGGGCTTGCAGGCCTGTTGTAAGCCTATGGGCACAAACCCACCGTCGCTGGACCAGACAGGACTGACAAAAAGTGCTCTTCACTGACGAGTCACGGTTTTGTCTCACCAGGGGTGATGATTGGATTTGCGTTTATCATCGAAGGAATGAGCGTTACACCGAGGCCTGTACTCTGGAGCGGGATCTGAGGGTTTGGGGGTAGAGGGTCCGTCATGGTCTGGGCGATGTGTCACAGCATCATTGGACTGAGCTTGTTGTCATTGCAGGCAATCTCAACGCTGTGCGTTACAGGGGAGACATCCTCCTCCCTCATGTGGTACCCTTCCTGCAGGCTCATCCTGACATGACCCTCCAGCATGACAATGCCACCAGCCATACTGCTCATTCTGTGCGTGATTTCCTGCAAGACAGGAATGTCAGTGTTCTGCCATGGCCAGTGAAGAGCCCGAATCTCAATCCCATTGAGAACGTCTGGGACCTGTTGGATCGGAGGGAGAGGGCTAGGGCCATTCCTCCCAGAAATGTCCGGGAATTTGCAGGTGCCTTGGTGGAAGAGTGGGGTAACATCTCACAGCAGGAGCTGGCAAATCTGGTGCAGTCCATGAGGAGGAGATGCACTGCAGTACTTAATGCAGCTTGTGGCCACACCAGATACTGACTGTTACTTTTGATTTTGACCCCCCCTTTGTTCAGGGACACATTATTCAATTTCTGTTAGTCACATGTCTGTGGAACTTGTTCAGTTTATGTCTCAGTTGTTCAATCTTGTTATGTTCATACAAATATTTACACATGTTAAGTTTTCTGAAAATAAACACAATTGACAGTGAGAGGACGTTTCTTATTCTGCTGAGTTTACTAGAAACTCTCTAAAATGTATTCAGATGTAATGACCAAAGCATCCACTAGGGCTCAGTGTGTAGCTTTGGAAGGACAGCTGGAGTTCTTCCATGGAACAGGAAGTTGAGGGAATGAGACTGTTGAAGAGAACAGTTGTTGAATAGAGAGCAGTAGTAATGGTGTCTTTTTGTAGGCACTAATTTTGCCATTGTACGCACTAGCTCTACCATGGTTGGTAGGACAACGCCTATGGGAAAATTTAGTTTTTGTATAAACGCCAAAAGTAAGGTCCGTAGTAAACACAAAGGCTTAGGAGATCCTATGTTTTGTTTTTTGAGATCATATTCATCAGCTAACATTGAATGGAATAAAAGAACATAAAGCACAAAGGCTTCATAATTCATAAAGTTAATTTTCCCTGACTGCTATGATCTCCTAGAACAAAGTTCTCCTGAGCCTGTGTAAACCTTATTTTCAGCCTTCTTTCCCCATTAATTTCCCCGTAGGAATGGCTGAACGAACCAGATGTTACTCATTTTCGGTTTTAGGACTACAGACTTGTGAGCTCTATTCAAGAGAGTTAATGAAAGCCAAACCAAACTGTACTGCAGCCCATGGTGCATCACAGAAAATCACTGAAGGCAAGCTGATTAAAACAACTCTATATTGTGTGAGTCTGTGTGTGTTTAGCACATGCGTTTGTGAGTGTGTGTGAGTATAAGTATAACCATTTAATTTACAGTATTTCAACTTAAAACACTACCAGCGTGAAGGAAAGTATGTCAGTATATTATTGCCTTAAGAGCTTTCTGGGCAGATCCAGTTGGTAATAGAACGTTGCGGCCTACCTGCCTGTGGGGAAAACTACCTGTGGTTACCTAGATCACGCTAGGTTACTCCATTGGCTCAAACGCAATTTTCTTGTCTCCTTGTTTTAATTAAGTACATGTCTAAAGATGACTTTTCAACACTCCCTATCGTTCTCACTACTTATAAAAACATAACATTGTAGCTTCCCTCATGCCTCTTTTCATGAAGGTGCTAGCAGTCAGTCAGTGAATGCTAGTTAGCTACCTACCAGAACATTAAGCTAGCCAAGACCAACAACATAAACAAACGGACTACACAGCTACAAGTAGAGTGGAGTTACAGACAGACTATACTAAACAAGTTAAATGTGTTACCCGTGATGAAATGTTTTCCACACACTAAGCAACCTGTAGCCTACTTGGACACCGGGTCCCTACATTTCCCACCAAATATCCTGAAGCCACAGGGCTTCTCGCAGCCTCTATTTCTCTACCTGATGAACCGTACATTGTTTTTTATACCTGGTTACATGTACATTGAGCAGCACAGCAGCACAGCAACTGTGTTTTGTTATTTCTGTATAACAAAACATGGACAACGAAGTTGGCCTTTTTACAGTGGGGGTCAATAGGAAATAATGTTTGTTTTCCCCAACGTGTGGCCGGGATCGAGGGGAATTCCTTATTATTACGTGAATATCGACTCTGTCATTCCAAACACATCTAGAGGCAAAGGCCCCAACGCTAAGCATCTGTGATCCACCATCCCATGGCACTAGTTATGTTACTATAGTAACAGCATTAGAAAAGGCCACAGCTGTACAGTAGGATGACCAGAAGAAGAGAAGAGGAATGATAAAAGCAACATGGCCACCCTGCGGAACATTTTGAGACAACTTCCTCATGTAGAACTACAACCATGAAAAGAATACAGTGTGTGTGTGTGTGTTTGCTTGCGTGCTTGCATGCATGTGTGTAGGAGTCTGTGTCTGATGGAGATGAGCGAGAACTATTACCATGTGATTATAGCAGGACTCACTGAAGTGTCAAAATGCCACCAATCATCAGAAGCAAAAAAAAACAAATGTAATTTCCTCGGTGCCAATCCGAAATGGGAAAAAGGGGGTGACACTGTATGTCCTTCACTGAAGAGTCAGTCAAGCACAAACGCATTCACACATGCATGTGCCACTCAGTTACCATAGGAACAGAGTGCTGATAGGTTAGAGGAAAACTTGAAGTGGAGAGAGGATTATCAATTAGAAAATGAACAAACTTTGTCTTTGAAGTGTGAAGTGTTTTGAGAGACAATTTGTACTAAGCTAATACAGGAAGATAGGGGTACGGAGTTAGGAATGAAGGGAGGGGATAGAGAGAGACAGAGGGAGTGAGAGAGAGATGGAGCAGGAGAGAGAGGAGGAGAGAGAGACGGAGAGGGAGAGAGAGACGGAGAGAGAGCTCAAGTTGCCAAATCTGTGTTTTCCACAGCGCTCGTGCCCTTGCTCTTTGAGGGATTAGAACGATTTGAGAGGATGCTGTGTGTGCGTGAGTGTGTGTGTTGGTGTGTCTGCGTGTGTGTGTTTGTGTCTGTGTGTCTGCGTGTGTGTGTGTGTGTCTGTGTGTGTGTGTGTGTCTGTGTGAGTGTGTGTTTGTGTCTGTCTATGTGTCTGCGTGCGTGTCTGTGTGTGTGCTCATACGTAAGGGTAAGGCAGTGATAAAGCTGGCTTGTTTCTCTGCTGCATAATCCCTAAACAGTCTTGTGATAAACCCTGGAGTACCCAGCACCCTCCATCCCTCTGTCTCTGTGATAAACCCTGGAGTACCCAGCACCCTCCATCCCTCTGTCTCTGTGATAAACCCTGGAGTACCCAGCACCCTCCATCCCTCTGTCTCTGTGATAAACCCTGGAGTACCCAGCACCCACCATCCCTCTGTCTCTGTTATAAACCCTGGAGTACCCAGCACCCTCCATCCCTCTGTCTCTGTGATAAACCCTGGAGTACCCAGAACCCTCCATCCCTCTGTTTCTGTGATAAACCCTGGAGTACCCAGCAATCTCCATCACTCTGTCTCTGTGATAAACCCTGGAGTACCCAGCACCCACCATCCCTCTGTCTCTGTTATAAACCCTGGAGTACCCAGCACCCTCCATCCCTCTGTCTCTGTGATAAACCCTGGAGTACCCAGCACCCTCCATCCCTCTGTCTCTGTGATAAACCCTGGAGTACCCAGCACCCACCATCCCTCTGTCTCTGTGATAAACCCTGGAGTACCCAGCACCCTCCATCCCTCTGTCTATGTGATAAACCCTGGTATACCCAGCACCCTCCATCCCTCTGTCTCTGTGATAAACCCTGGAGTACCCAGAACCCACCATCCCTCTGTCTCTGTGATAAACCCTGGAGTACCCAGCACCCTCCATCCCTCTGTCTCTGTGATAAACCCTGGAGTACCCAGCACCCTCCATCCCTCTGTCTCTGTGATAAACCCTGGAGTACCCAGCACCCTCCATCCCTCTGCCTCTGTGATAAACCCTGGAGTACCCAGAACCCTCCATCCCTCTGTCTCTGTCTCTGTGATAAACCCTGGAGTACCCAGCACCCTCCATCCCTCTGCCTCTGTGATAAACCCTGGAGTACCCAGAACCCTCCATCCCTCTGTCTCTGTCTCTGTGATAAACCCTGGAGTACCCAGAACCCTCCATCCCTCTGTCTCTGTGATAAACCCTGGAGTACCCAGCACCCTCCATCCCTCTGTCTCTGTTATAAACCCTGGAGTACCCAGCACCCTCCATCCCTCTGTCTCTGTGATAAACCCTGGAGTACCCAGAACCCTCCATCCCTCTGTCTCTGTCTCTGTGATAAACCCTGGAGTACCCAGCACCCTCCATCCCTCTGTCTCTGTGATAAACCCTGGAGTACCCAGCACCCACCATCCCTCTGTCTCTGTGATAAACCCTGGAGTACCCAGCACCCACCATCCCTCTGTCTCTGTGATAAACCCTGGAGTACACAGCACCCTCCATCCCTCTGTCTCTGTGATAAACCCTGGAGTACCCAGCACCCACCATCCCTCTGTCTCTATGATAAACCCTGGAGTACCCAGAACCCTCCATCCCTCTGTCTCTGTCTCTGTGATAAACCCTGGAGTACCCAGAACCCTCCATCCCTCTGCCTCTGTCTCTGTGATAAACCCTGGAGTACCCAGCACCCACCATCCCTCTGTCTCTGTGATAAACCCTGGAGTACCCAGCACCCTCCATCCCTCTGTCTCTGTGATAAACCCTGGAGTACCCAGCACCCTCCATCCCTCTGCCTCTGTCTCTGTGATAAACCCTGGAGTACCCAGCACCCTCCATCCCTCTGTCTCTGTGATACACCCTGGAGTACCCAGCACCCTCCATCCCTCTGTCTCTGTGATAAACCCTGGAGTACCCAGCACCCTCCATCCCTCTGTCTCTGCCTCTGTGATAAACCCTGGAGTACCCAGAACCCTCCATCCCTCTGTCTCTGTGATAAACTCTGGAGTACCCAGCACCCACCATCCCTCTGTCTCTGTGATAAACCCTGGAGTACCCAGCACCCACCATCCCTCTGCCTCTGTGATAAACCCTGGAGTACCCAGCACCCATCATCCCTCTGCCTCTGTGATAAACCCTGGAGTACCCAGCACCCTCCATCCCTCTGTCTCTGTGTTAAACCCTGGAGTACCCAGCACCCTCCATCCCTCTGCCTCTGTGATAAACCCTGGAGTACCCAGCACCCACCATCCCTCTGTCTCTGTGATAAACCCTGGAGTACCCAGAACCCTCCATCCCTCTGCCTCTGTGATAAACCCTGGAGTACCCAGAACCCTCCATCCCTCTGCCTCTGTGATAAACCCTGGAGTACCCAGCACCCACCATCCCTCTGCCTCTGTGATAAACCCTGGAGTACCCAGCACCCTCCATCCCTCTGTCTCTGTGATAAACCCTGGAGGACCCAGCACCCTCCATCCCTCTGTCTCTGTGATAAACCCTGGAGTACCCAGAACCCTCCATCCCTCTGTCTCTGTGATAAACCCTGGAGTACCCAGCACCCACCATCCCTCTGTCTCTGTCTCTGTGATAAACCCTGGAGTACCCAGAACCCTCCATCCCTCTGCCTCTGTGATAAACCCTGGAGTACCCAGCACCCTCCATCCCTCTGTCTCTGTGATAAACCCTGGAATACCCAGCACCCTCCATCCCTCTGTCTCTGTGATAAACCCTGGAGTACCCAGCACCCTCCATCCCTCTGTCTCTGTGATAAACCCTGGAGTACCCAGCACCCTCCATCCCTCTGTCTCTGTGATAAACCCTGGAGTACCCAGAACCCTCCATCCCTCTGCCTCTGTGATAAACCCTGGAGTACCCAGCACCCACCATCACTCTGTCTCTGTGATAAACCCTGGAGTACCCAGCACCCACCATCCCTCTGTCTCTGTCTCTGTGATAAACCCTGGAGTACCCAGAACCCTCCATCCCTCTGTCTCTGTGATAAACCCTGGAGTACCCAGCACCCTCCATCCCTCTGTGATAAACCCTGGAGTACCCAGCACCCACCATCCCTCTGCCTCTGTGATAAACCCTGGAGTACCCAGCACCCTCCATCCCTCTGTCTCTGTGATAAACCCTGGAGTACCCAGCACCCTCCATCCCTCTGTCTCTGTGATAAACCCTGGAGTACCCAGCACCCTCCATCCCTCTGTCTCTGTGATAAACCCTGGAGTACCCAGCACCCTCCATCCCTCTGTCTCTGTGATAAACCCTGGAGTACCCAGAACCCTCCATCCCTCTGTCTCTGTGATAAACCCTGGAGTACCCAGAACCCACCATCCCTCTGCCTCTGTCTCTGTGATAAACCCTGGAGTACCCAGAACCCACCATCCCTCTGTCTCTGTTATAAACCCTGGAGTACCCAGCACCCTCCATCCCTCTGCCTCTGTCTCTGTGATAAACCCTGGAGTACCCAGAACCCACCATCCCTCTGTCTCTGTTATAAACCCTGGAGTACCCAGCACCCTCCATCCCTCTGCCTCTGTGATAAACCCTGGAGTACCCAGAACCCTCCATCCCTCTGTCTCTGTCTCTGTGATAAACCCTGGAGTACCCAGCACCCTCCATCCCTCTGTCTCTGTGATAAACCCTGGAGTACCCAGAACCCTCCATCCCTCTGTCTCTGTGATAAACCCTGGTGTACCCAGCACCCACCATCCCTCTGTCTCTGTCTCTGTGATAAACCCTGGAGTACCCAGCACCCACCATCCCTCTGTCTCTGTGATAAACCCTGGAGTACCCAGCACCCACCATCCCTCTGTCTCTGTGATAAACCCTGGAGTACCCAGCACCCTCCATCCCTCTGTCTCTGTGATAAACCCTGGAGTACCCAGCACCCTCCATCCCTCTGTCTCTGTGATAAACCCTGGAGTACCCAGAACCCACCATCCCTCTGCCTCTGTGATAAACCCTGGAGTACCCAGAACCCTCCATCCCTCTGTCTCTGTGATAAACCCTGGAGTACCCAGCACCCTCCATCCCTCTGTCTCTGTCTCTGTGATAAACCCTGGAGTACCCAGAACCCTCCATCCCTCTGCCTCTGTGATAAACCCTGGAGTACCCAGCACCCACCATCCCTCTGCCTCTGTGATAAACCCTGGAGTACCCAGCACCCACCATCCCTCTGCCTCTGTGATAAACCCTGGAGTACCCAGCACCCTCCATCCCTCTGTCTCTGTGATAAACCCTGGAGTACCCAGCACCCACCATCCCTCTGTCTCTGTGATAAACCCTGGAGTACCCAGCACCCTCCATCCCTCTGCCTCTGTCTCTGTGATAAACCCTGGAGTACCCAGCACCCTCCATCCCTCTGCCTCTGTGATAAACCCTGGAGTACCCAGAACCCACCATCCCTCTGTCTCTGTGATAAACCCTGGAGTACCCAGCACCCACCATCCCTCTGTCTCTGTGATAAACCCTGGAGTACCCAGCACCCTCCATCCCTCTGTCTCTGTCTCTGTGATAAACCCTGGAGTACCCAGCACCCACCATCCCTCTGTCTCTGTGATAAACCCTGGAGTACCCAGCACCCTCCATCCCTCTGCCTCTGTCTCTGTGATAAACCCTGGAGTACCCAGCACCCTCCATCCCTCTGCCTCTGTCTCTGTGATAAACCCTGGAGTACCCAGCACCCTCCATCCCTCTGCCTCTGTGATAAACCCTGGAGTACCCAGCACCCACCATCCCTCTGTCTCTGTGATAAACCCTGGAGTACCCAGCACCCTCCATCCCTCTGTCTCTGTGATAAACCCTGGAGTACCCAGCACCCACCATCCCTCTGTCTCTGTCTCTGTGATAAACCCTGGAGTACCCAGCACCCACATCCCTCTGTCTCTGTGATAAACCCTGGAGTACCCAGCACCCTCCATCCCTCTGTCTCTGTGATAAACCCTGGAGTACCCAGCACCCACCATCCCTCTGTCTCTGTGATAAACCCTGGAGTACCCAGCACCCACCATCCCTCTGCCTCTGTGATAAACCCTGGAGGACCCAGCACCCTCCATCCCTCTGTCTCTGTGATAAACCCTGGAGTACCCAGCACCCACCATCCCTCTGTCTCTGTGATAAACCCTGGAGTACCCAGCACCCACCATCCCTCTGTCTCTGTGATAAACCCTGGAGTACCCAGCACCCTCCATCCCTCTGTCACTGTGATAAACCCTGGAGTACCCAGCACCCTCCATCCCTCTGTCACTGTGATAAACCCTGGAGTACCCAGCACCCACCATCCCTCTGTCTCTGTGATAAACCCTGGAGTACCCAGCACCCTCCATCCCTCTGTCTCTGTGATAAACCCTGGAGTACCCAGCACCCACCATCCCTCTGTCTCTGTGATAAACCCTGGAGTACCCAGCACCCTCCATCCCTCTGTCTCTGTGATAAACCCTGGAGTACCCAGCACCCACCATCCCTCTGTCTCTGTCTCTGTGATAAACCCTGGAGTACCCAGCACCCTCCATCCCTCTGCCTCTGCCTCTGTGATAAACCCTGGAGTACCCAGCACCCTCCATCCCTCTGTCTCTGTGATAAACCCTGGAGTACCCAGCACCCTCCATCCCTCTGTCTCTGTTATAAACCCTGGAGTACCCAGCACCCTCCATCCCTCTGTCTCTGTGATAAACCCTGGAGTACCCAGCACCCACCATCCCTCTGTCTCTGTTATAAACCCTGGAGTACCCAGCACCCTCCATCCCTCTGTCTCTGTGATAAACCCTGGAGTACCCAGAACCCTCCATCCCTCTGTCTCTGTGATAAACCCTGGAGTACCCAGAACCCTCCATCCCTCTGTCTCTGTGATAAACCCTGGAGTACCCAGCACCCACCATCCCTCTGTCTCTGTGATAAACCCTGGAGTACCCAGCACCCTCCATCCCTCTGTCTCTGTGATAAACCCTGGAGTACCCAGCACCCACCATCCCTCTGTCTCTGTGATAAACCCTGGAGTACCCAGCACCCACCATCCCTCTGTCTCTGTGATAAACCCTGGAGTACCCAGCACCCTCCATCCCTCTGTCTCTGTGATAAACCCTGGAGTACCCAGCACCCACCATCCCTCTGTCTCTGTGATAAACCCTGGAGTACCCAGCACCCACCATCCCTCTGTCTCTGTGATAAACCCTGGAGTACCCAGCACCCTCCATCCCTCTGTCTCTGTGATAAACCCTGGAGTACCCAGCACCCACCATCCCTCTGTCTCTGTGATAAACCCTGGAGTACCCAGCACCCACCATCCCTCTGTCTCTGTGATAAACCCTGGAGTACCCAGCACCCTCCATCCCTCTGTCTCTGTGATAAACCCTGGAGTACACAGCACCCTCCATCCCTCTGTCTCTGTGATAAACCCTGGAGTACCCAGCACCCTCCATCCCTCTGCCTCTGTGATAAACCCTGGAGTACCCAGCACCCACCATCCCTCTGCCTCTGTGATAAACCCTGGAGTACCCAGCACCCACCATCCCTCTGTCTCTGTCTCTGTGATAAACCCTGGAGTACCCAGAACCCTCCATCCCTCTGCCTCTGTCTCTGTGATAAACCCTGGAGTACCCAGCACCCTCCATCCCTCTGTCTCTGTGATAAACCCTGGAGTACCCAGCACCCTCCATCCCTCTGCCTCTGTCTCTGTGATAAACCCTGGAGTACCCAGCACCCTCCATCCCTCTGTCTCTGTGATACACCCTGGAGTACCCAGCACCCTCCATCCCTCTGTCTCTGTGATAAACCCTGGAGTACCCAGCACCCTCCATCCCTCTGTCTCTGTGATAAACCCTGGAGTACCCAGCACCCTCCATCCCTCTGTCTCTGTGATAAACCCTGGAGTACCCAGAACCCTCCATCCCTCTGTCTCTGTGATAAACCCTGGAGTACCCAGCACCCACCATCCCTCTGCCTCTGTGATAAACCCTGGAGTACCCAGCACCCTCCATCCCTCTGCCTCTGTGATAAACCCTGGAGTACCCAGCACCCTCCATCCCTCTGTCTCTGTGATAAACCCTGGAGTACCCAGCACCCACCATCCCTCTGTCTCTGTGATAAACCCTGGAGTACCCAGCACCCTCCATCCCTCTGCCTCTGTGATAAACCCTGGAGTACCCAGCACCCACCATCCCTCTGTCTCTGTCTCTGTGATAAACCCTGGTGTACCCAGCACCCACCATCCCTCTGCCTCTGTGATAAACCCTGGAGTACCCAGAACCCACCATCCCTCTGCCTCTGTGATAAACCCTGGAGTACCCAGCACCCACCATCCCTCTGCCTCTGTGATAAACCCTGGAGTACCCAGCACCCTCCATCCCTCTGTCTCTGTGATAAACCCTGGAGTACCCAGCACCCTCCATCCCTCTGTCTCTGTCTCTGTGACATAGCCTGGAGTACACATCACCCACCGTCCCTCTGTCTCTGTGACATAGCCTGAAGTACACATCACCCACCGTCCCTCTGTCTCTGTGACATAGCCTGAAGTACACATCACCCACCGTCCCTCTGTCTCTGTGACATAGCCTGGAGTACACATCACCCACCGTCCCTCTGTCTCTGTGACATAGCCTGAAGTACACATCACCCACCGTCCCTCTGTCTCTGTGACATAGCCTGGAGTACACATCACCCACCGTCCCTCTGTCTCTGTGACATAGCCTGGAGTACACATCACCCACTGTCCCTCTGTCTCTGTCTCTTTCTCTGTCTCTGTGATAAACCCTGGAGTACACATCACCCACCGTCCCTCTGTCTTTGTCTCTTTCTCTGTCTCTGTGACATAGCCTGGAGTACACATCCCCCACCTGTACCTTTGTCTTTATCTCTTTCGCTGTCTCTGTGATAAACCCTGGAGTACACATCACCCACCGTCCCTCTGTCTTTGTCTCTTTCTCTGTCTCTGTGATAAACCCTGGAGTACACATCACCCACCGTCCCTCTGTCTTTGTCTCTTTCTCTGTCTCTGTGATAAACGCTGGAGTACACATCACCCACCGTCCCTCTGTCTTTGTCTCTTTCTCTGTCTCTGTGATAAACCCTGCAGTACACATCACCCACCGTCCCTCTGTCTTTGTCTCTTTCTCTGTCTCTGTGATAAACCCTGGAGTACACATCACCCACCGTCCCAATGTCTTTGTCTCTTTCTCTGTCTCTGTGATAAACCCTGGAGTACACATCACCCACCGTCCCTCTGTCTCTGTGATAAACCCTGGAGTACACATCACCCACTGTCCCTCTGTCTTTGTCTCTTTCTCTGTCTCTGTGATAAACCCTGGAGTACACATCACCCACCGTCCCTCTGTCTCTGTGATAAACCATGGAGTACACATCACCCACTGTCCCTCTGTCTTTGTCTCTTTCTCTGTCTCTGTGATAAACCCTGGAGTACACATCACCCACCGTCCCTCTGTCTTTGTCTCTTTCTCTGTCATAAACCCTGGAGTACACATCACCCACCGTCCCTCTGTCTTTGTCTCTTTCTCTGTCTCTGTGATAAACCCTGGAGTACACATCACCCACCGTCCCTCTGTCTTTGTCTCTTTCTCTGTCTCTGTGATAAACCCTGGAGTACACATCACCCACCGTCCCTCTGTCTTTGTCTCTTTCTCTGTCTCTGTGATAAACGCTGGAGTACACATCACCCACCGTCCCTCTGTCTTTGTCTCTTTCTCTGTCTCTGTGATAAACCCTGCAGTACACATCACCCACCTGTCCCTCTGTCTTTGTCTCTTTCTCTGTCTATGTGATAAACCCTGGAGTACACATCACCCACCGTCCCTCTGTCTTTGTCTCTTTCTCTGTCTCTGTGATAAACCCTGGAGTACACATCACCCACCGTCCCAATGTCTTTGTCTCTTTCTCTGTCTCTGTGATAAACCCTGGAGTACACATCACCCACCGTCCCAATGTCTTTGTCTCTTTCTCTGTCTCTGTGATAAACCCTGGAGTACACAGCACCCACCGTCCCTCTGTCTCTGTGATAAACCCTGGAGTACACATCACCCACCGTCCCTCTGTCTCTGTGATAAACCATGGAGTACACATCACCCACCGTCCCTCTGTCTTTGTCTCTTTCTCTGTCTCTGTGATAAACCCTGGAGTACACATCACCCACCGTCCCTCTGTCTCTGTGATAAACCATGGAGTACACATCACCCACTGTCCCTCTGTCTTTGTCTCTTTCTCTGTCTCTGTGATAAACCCTGGAGTACACATCACCCACCGTCCCTCTGTCTTTGTCTCTTTCTCTGTTTCTGTGATAAACCCTGGAGTACACATCACCCACCGTCCCTCTGTCTTTGTCTCTTTCTCTGTCATAAACCCTGGAGTACACATCACCCACCGTCCCTCTGTCTTTGTCTCTTTCTCTGTCTCTGTGATAAACCCTGGAGTACACATCATCCACCGTCTCTCTGTCTCTGTGATAAACCATGGAGCACACAGCACCCACCATCCCTCTGTCTCTGTCTCTCTCTGTCTCTGAGAGCAAGTGTAAACATATCAAAGACCACGTTCTGCTACAGCTCAGGGAACATAGTAATCATACACACTGATAGAGGCAATCAGGGAACTACAGAGACTCAGAGGCCTGAGAGGAATTCAAAGATATTTACCTTGTCTCCTTTTCCTTCTTTATTTTCCCCTCCCTCCCTCTCTCCCTCCCTCCCTCCCTCCCTCCCTCCCTCCCTCCCTCTCCTTTCCTCTTCACATACAGGTGAACAAAAAGCTGTGACGAACTCAGACAACTTCTTTAGGAAACACTTTACATCAGGTGATAAACTTGAAACATTTTTTTTTACAGTTATGAGTTATGATTTATTACATATGACTTTCTTTCCCTTTGTGTTTGGTGGAGCTCACAGCTCTGTGCCATACCTGTCCATGGGGAAGGAAAATAAAGGATGTCTTGATGCGAGTCGGACCGCCCCGTGGTGAAACAGAGGATGGGTGACACAGGAAGCTGTATCACTGCAGGGGATGTGATGTAATCTGATCAGCTCACTGATTGGCTGAGTGAACTCCTGATGAGAGACAGCTGGTTGCTAGTGCTCTTCACTTCACTTCCTTCTCTCACCAACCCCCCCCCCCCCCCCCCCCCCCCCCCCCCACAGTTACACTTCTCTCTATATGACATAGACAGGCACACCGCAAACCTGGAGGAAAAAGAGCTTGTTGGCATAGCAACATTATTGTGTGAGGAAAAGCAAAACAAAAGAGGGATGAAAGCTGATGGACAGTACACCATGAGACGCCAATATGTCTGCAGACACAGTATTACCCCTGAGAGAGAGAATCAGTTATAGAACCAATTGCCCTCTATGGTTTTGAGGTCCACTCACCAACCAAGAATTTACAAAATCGAGACTCCTGAAAACAGTATCCCTGTACAATGTAAAACACCAAATAATACATGCAGAGAAGAATTACTAAAATCCAGAAAAGAGCAATTAAATTCTACAACCACCTAAAAAGAAGTGATTCTCAAACCTTCCATAACAAAGCCTTCACCTACAGAGAGATGAACCTGGAGAAGAGCCCCCTAAGCAAGCTGGTCCTGGAGCATTGTTCACAAACACAAGCAGACCCCACACAGCCCCAGGGCAGAAACAAATTTAGACCAAACCAAATCATGAGAAAGCAAAATGATAACTATTTGACACACTGGAAAGATTCAACCAAAAAACAGAGCAAATTGCAATGCTATCTGGCCCTAAACAGAGAGTACACAATGGCAGAATACCTGACCGCTGTGAGTCACCCAAAATTAAGAAAATTCTTGACTATGTGCCAACTCAGTGAACATAGCCTTGCTATTGAGAGAGGCCGCCAAAGGCAGACCTGGGTCTCAAGAGAAGACAGGCTATGTGCACACATTTTACATTTACATTTAAGTCATTTAGCAGACGCTCTTATCCAGAGCGACTTACAAATTGGTGCATTCACCTTAAGATATCCAGTGGAAAAACCACTTTACAATAGTGCATCTAAATCTTTTTTTGGGGGGGGGGGTAGAAGGATTACTTTATCCTATCCCAGGTATTCCTTAAAGAGGTGGGGTTTCAGGTGTCTCCGGAAGGTGGTGATTGACACTGTCCACAAAAGGTAGAAACTGAGCTACACTTCCTAACCTCCTGACAAATGTATGACCACATTAGAGACCCATACAGCACCAGTCAAAAGTTTGGATACACCTACTCATTCAAGGGTTTTTAGCAAAGGGTGGCTACTTTGAAGAATCTCAAATATTGTCACGCCCTGACCTGAGAGAGAGGGTTTGTTTCTCTATGTGGTTAGGTCAGGGTGTGGGGTGGGCATTCTATGTGTGCTATTTATTTGTGTTGGGACGAGTATGGTTCCTAATCAGAGGCAGCTGTCTATCGTTGTCTCTGATTAGGAACCATACTTAGGCAGCTTGTTTTTCCTTTGGGTTTTGTGGGTAGTCTTTTTCATTTCGTTGTAAGTACCTGACAGAACTGTCGGCTGTCATTTTTGTTTATTTATAAAGTGTTAATTTTTTGCATTAAACTACAAGATGAACATATTCCACGCTGCACCTTGGTCTACTCATTTTGACGCTTGTGACAAATATAAAATGTATTTTGATTTGTTTAACACTTTTTTGGTTACTACAAGATTCCATGTGTTATTTCATAGTTTTGATGTCTTCACTATTATTCTACAATGTAGAAAATAGTAAAAATAGAGTAAAACCCTGGAATGTGTAGTTGTGTCCAAACTTTTGACTGGTATTGTATTTCCAACAGATCACCCACAACCACAAATACTTTTTAAACAAATCAAACATTGATAAACTCTCATATCTGTTGGGTAAAATACCAGTGTGCAGTCACAGCAGAAAGACTTGTGGTCCGTTGCCATGAGAAAAGTGTGCAGTCACAGCAGAAAGACTTGTGGCCAGTTGCCATGAGAAAAGTGTGCAGTCACAGCAGAAAGACTTTCGTACTTCAACTATTTTTTCATTGTTATAACACTGTACATAGCAAATAATTTAACATTTCAAATGTCTATATTTGTTTTAAACGTTTGTGAGTGTAATGTTTACTGTTTATTTCCCTTTTGTTTATTTTCCTTTTGTTAATTGTCTATTCCATTTGCTTTGGCAATATAAACATACTGTATATTTCCCATGCCAATAAAGCCCTTTGAGTTGAATTGAATTGAGAGAGAGAATATCAGACTAGACATTAGACGCTAGATGAGTTCTGGTCTGGAAGGGGTAGGTGATAGGCAAGGTCCATGTGAGAGAGAGAGGAATCAAATAAAGACTAAAGAGAGATTTTGTTTCTTTATTTAAAGGTGTGAACAGAATCAGTTGTGTGTGAGTTGGAAGAGGATGTGCTTCCAGCATGGGATCATTCAGGTGTTATTTAAATGTGTCAACTCCGTGAGGTAAATATACAGATGTCAGTCTCTCTCGTCATAACTTCCTGGTTGTATAAATCAGCCGCCGGCAGTCAGCTAGAGCAGGTTTACAGTAGAGAGAGAGAGAGTAGACGCACATTGCGGTGGGTCTGGAGCTGGAGTCAGAGGAAGAGAAGGTATATTGTGGCAGATGGGAGAAAGGATGAATAGAGAGATCAACTCCTACCTGTTCCCCAGACAATGGTTCCAGTTGTGCTTTTGGCTTGGTTATTATTGTCGTGTCTTTGGGCATCATTAACTTGAAGACATGTTTATCAAATAATTATCTGTAATTATTATTACGCGATTAACTGATTAATCGTTTAACTGTAATTAACTAGGAGGTCGGGGCACCAAGGAAAATATTCAGAGTACAAAGTTATAATTTTCCTAATATAACTTTCCAGATATCATAATATCTGACCGATTATCTTCTGATTAATGGTGTGTTATTACCTCGCGTCCAGTCTCATTCCAAACGTCGTAAATTGTTGTTATCTGCACGAACCCAGTCTTCACTAAGTCATCCATACATCAACTGTCTTAAAATCATTTATTTACTAAACTAAGTAATTCACAGAAAGCATACAAACAGTAGGTATCGTTACAAAGCAATGGTAGCGGAATGTGCCCTAGTGGGCTAAACAGGCATGGCTGCTTGTTAAACAAAAGAGTAGTGGGGGTCAGCTGAGAGGACCCTACAGAGTTGATAAATATTAACAATTGATATGCTAATCCTTTGCACATGAACGCTCACTCATTCGGAAACAATTGCAATCAATATATATTTACGCTCAGTGTGTCGTCGTGATCTTTGTTGGAAAGGTTTGTCCTGTTGGAGAGCGCTCTCTCTCTCTCTCTCTCTCTCTCTCGTCCTCTCTCTCTCTCTCTCTCTCTCTCTCTCTCTGTACCTCTCTCTCTCTCGCTCTACTCTCCTCTCGGGTCCACATTAGAGACCCATACAGCACCAGTCAAAAGTTTGGATACACCTACTCATTCAAGGGTTTTTAGCAAAGGGTGGCTACTTTGAAGAATCTCAAATATTGTCACGCCCTGACCTGAGAGAGAGGGTTTGTTTCTCTATGTGGTTAGGTCAGGGTGTGGGGTGGGCATTCTATGTGTGCTATTTATTTGTGTTGGGACGAGTATGGTTCCTAATCAGAGGCAGCTGTCTATCGTTGTCTCTGATTAGGAACCATACTTAGGCAGCTTGTTTTTCCTTTGGGTTTTGTGGGTAGTCTTTTTCATTTCGTTGTAAGTACCTGACAGAACTGTCGGCTGTCATTTTTGTTTATTTATAAAGTGTTAATTTTTTGCATTAAACTACAAGATGAACATATTCCACGCTGCACCTTGGTCTACTCATTTTGACGCTTGTGACAAATATAAAATGTATTTTGATTTGTTTAACACTTTTTTGGTTACTACAAGATTCCATGTGTTATTTCATAGTTTTGATGTCTTCACTATTATTCTACAATGTAGAAAATAGTAAAAATAGTAAAACCCTGGAATGTGTAGTTGTGTCCAAACTTTTGACTGGTATTGTATTTCCAACAGATCACCCACAACCACAATACTTTTTAAACAATCAAACATTGATAAACTCTCATATCTGTTGGGTAAAATACCAGTGTGCAGTCACAGCAGAAAGACTTGTGGTCCGTTGCCATGAGAAAAGTGTGCAGTCACAGCAGAAAGACTTGTGGCCAGTTGCCATGAGAAAAGTGTGCAGTCACAGCAGAAAGACTTTCGTACTTCAACTATTTTTTCATTGTTATAACACTGTACATAGCAAATAATTTAACATTTCAAATGTCTATATTTGTTTTAAACGTTTGTGAGTGTAATGTTTACTGTTTATTTCCCTTTTGTTTATTTTCCTTTTGTTAATTGTCTATTCCATTTGCTTTGGCAATATAAACATACTGTATATTTCCCATGCAATGAAGCCCTTTGAGTTGAATTGAATTGAGAGAGAGAATATCAGACTAGACATTAGACGCTAGATGAGTTCTGGTCTGGAAGGGGTAGGTGATAGGCAAGGTCCATGTGAGAGAGAGAGGAATCAAATAAAGACTAAAGAGAGATTTTGTTTCTTTATTTAAAGGTGTGAACAGAATCAGTTGTGTGTGAGTTGGAAGAGGATGTGCTTCCAGCAATGGGATCCTTCAGGTGTTATTTAAATTGTGTCAACTCCGTGAGGCTAATATACAGATGTCAGTCTTCTCTCTCGTCATAACTTCCTGGTTGTATAAATCAGCCGCCGGCAGTCAGCTAGAGAGGTTTACAAGTAGAGGAGAGAGGAGAGTAGACGCACATTGCGGTGGGTCTGGAGCTGGAGTCAGAGGAAGAGAAGGTATATTGTGGCAGATGGGAGAAAGGATGAATTAGAGAGATTCAAACTCCTACCTGTTCCCCAGACACTGGTTCCAGTTGTGCCTTTGGCTTGGTTTATATGTGTCGTGTCCTTTGGGCATCATTAACTTGAAGACATGTTTATCAAATAATTATCTGTAATTATTATTACGCGATTAACTGATTAATCGTTTAACTGAATTAACTAGGGAGGTCGGGGCACCAAGGAAATATTCAGAGTACAAAGTTATAATTTTCCTAATAACTTTCCAGATATCATAATATCTGACCGATTATCTTCTGATTAATGGTGTGTTATTACCTCGCGTCCAGTCTCATTCCAAACGTCGTAAATTGTTGTTATCTGCACGACCCAGTCTTCACTAAGTCACTCATACATCAACTGTCTTAAAATCATTTATTTACTAAACTAAGTAATTCACAGAAAGCCTACAAACAGTAGGTATCGTTACAAAGACATGGTAGCGGAATGTGCCCTAGTGGGCTAAACAGGCATGGCTGCTTGTTAAATAAAAAGAGTAGTGGGGGTCAGCTGAGAGGTACCCTACAGAGTTGATAAATATTAACAATTGATATGCTAGGCTCTCTCTCTCTCTCTCTCTCTCTTCTCTTCCTCTCTCTCTCTCCTCTCTCTCTCTCCTCTCTCTCCTCTCTCCTTCTCTCTCTCTCTCTCTCTCTCTCTCTCTGTTAGAATGGATCTTTCAAAGCGACATTCATTAATGTCGTTATAGAATGGATGTTTCGTCGGTCTTCGCGTTCAATGACACCGAATTTCTAGCTGCAGACTAGTAATTAATATCAAAGACTTGTTATTATTCTGTCGGTATCGATAGTCTAAAAGTTTAACCACGTGGTATGGTTAAAGTTCAGTAGAGGAATGCATGGTCAAACCTTTGCTCTCTCTCTTCTCGAGGTAAGCTGGTCTGCAGAAAGAAACCCTGGGTGGGCTTATTTACTGGACGTAGAAAAGGCTGTCACATGACGCCTTGTCCTGTCTGTGTCCCTGGGGGCGTGCCGATGACTTAGTTAAGCTTTGAACAGACATACAATTCTCTCACATTAACATAAGTACATAGCATCTCAACATTTTCCAAATAGCTTTATCCTTATTAATACATTTTGTACAACCATTTAGATGTAAGTCCCATAGCTGAGGCTATTATATAAACATTATTATGGTAATATGGCAATATTGTCTCTCATGAGTTTCACAAAATTGTACCAGTTCATAGCTGGATTCTTCACCGATTTTTTATACCTTCTCCAGAACATAAATGTTGTTCGGTTCTCCAATCCTGTGAGGTGGAAGAATCCTTTGTTCTCTATACAAAATCCACTCTGTCTCAAAACTGTGGCATGTTAGGCAGGACATTCCCTTTGGGATTTACGACCGCCTTCACACAGCCTTGTGTCAGAAGTATAGAGGTCGGGGGATGGTGCATAGAAAACCCAGAGGGCAACGTCATGACATTATAATAAAGAATAGAAATAGTCTAACTTCCAGAGGAAAACGGAATAATTTTGTCTGAACCATTGCGTAACTAGATAAAAGGGTTTGGCATCGGGTTAGGGTTAAACGTCACCCTAACCCTAGCTTCATGTCCACACCCCAGTTCAACTGCAACACTAGACATAACCCTAAACCTAATCCTAACCCTAACCCTGGCTTCATGTCCACACCCCAGTTCAACTCCAACCCTAGACATAACCCTAAACCTAATCCTAACCCTAACCCAAGCTTCATGTCCACACCCCAGTTCAACTCCAACACTAGACGTAACCCTAACCCTAAACCTAATCATAACCCTTACCCTAACCCTAGCTTAATGTCTACACCCAGTTCAACTCCAACACTAGACATAACCCTAACCCTAAACCTAACCCTACTCTAACCCCCAACGCTAACACAGAGGCAGGCCTCACCCAGAACAGATTGCCTGATCCCCCTAACCTTAACCCTAACCTTAACCCCAGCCCTAACCTTAACCCCACCTTAACCTTAACCCCATCCCTAACCTTAACCCCACCTTAACCTTAACCCCAACCTTAACCTTAACCCCAACCCCAACCTTACCCCCACCTTAACGTTAACCTTAACCCCAACCTTAACCCCACCCTTAACCCCAACCCCACCCTTAACCCCAACCCCAACCTTAACCCCAACCTTAACCCCAACCTTAACCCCAACCTTAACCCCAACCTTAACCTTAACCCCAATCCCAACCTTAACCCCGACCTTAACCCCAACCTTAACCCCAACCTTAACCCCAACCTTAACCTTAACCCCAACCCCACCCTTAACCCCAACTCCAACCTTAACCCCAACCTTAACCCCAACCTTAACCCCAACCTTAACCCCAACCTTAACCCCAATCCCAACCTTAACCCCAACCTTAACCCCAACCTTAACCCCAACCTTAACCCCAACCTTAACCTTAACCCCAATCCCAACCTTAACCCCAACTTCAATCCCAACCTTAACCTTAATCCCAACCCCAACCTTAACCCTAACCACAACCTCAACCCCGACCTTAACCCCAACCCCAACCTCAACCCCAACCTTAACCCTAACCTTAACCCCAACCTCAAACCCAACCCCAACCTTAACCCCAACTTCAATCCCAACCCTAACCCCAACCCCAACCCCAACCTTAACCTTAACCCCAACCTCAACCCCAACCTCAACCCCAACCTCAACCCCAATCTTAACCCCAACCTTAACCCCAACCTCAACCCCAACCTCAACCCCAACCTTAACCCCAACCTTAACCCCAACCTTAACCCCAACCTTAACCCCAACCTCAACCCCAACCTTAACCCCAACTTCAATCCCAACCTTAACCCTAACCCCAACCCCAACCCCAACCTTAACCTTAACCCCAACCTCAACCCCAACCTCAACCCCAACCTTAACCCCAACCTTAACCCCAACCTTAACCCCAACCTTAACCCTAATCTCTATAACTGTCCCTGCAGAACTATGGACCAGGCACTGACTCCTGACCTGGGCGAACAGCCCACACATATTCTTAACCCTTTCCCGATTCTGGGTCCGTATACCTATCCCCCAATCCTAACCCTGTCATCCACCCTCAGACCTTTCCCAGACCCCTGTTCCTATCCCCCACAGAACCCCAGATTACACACCTCATCAGCACCTTCTCAGACATAAACAGACTCCTTCATTCCAGACTCAAAGCCGCTTTCACCCAAACACAACGTACATTTCCCCCACTCCAGGAATTCAGACCTATATCAGCTTTCGCAGAAACCCCAACCTAAGGGATCTCTTAATTTTCACAACATTTTCCAATAAACCCACTCCTAAACCAACTATTGAACTACAGTACTATGGACAACTTCCACACATTCAAAATCCACACGCACAAAGCTCCAGTCCTATCCCACAACACATGACCATTCAGAGCACCAACATTGTCTATGCCATAACATTTATACCGGAGAAACCGATTACACAGTCTTGACACGCCTCAAACAGCACCTCTACACAACTGAAAAAAACATATTACAAACACACCAGGTAAAACACTTTCAAAACCACCCTACAACCTCCCTCCACATCACCGGTCTGGAGATGAAAGCCTCCTGGATCATAGGCCAGAGAAGAGAAGCTGAATCCGGGTGGATATCCAAACTTAAGACCTTGGCTCCACTTGGCATGAAGAGTAAGGAGTAGTATAAAGCATTGACAGTGGGAGTTGGTGAGGGCCTAATTAAGAGAGCTGGAGGGGCCACCGACATGAGGAGGAAGTTCAATAAAAAAGAATGTATTTATTTGCTCAATTTGGGTTTCTATTTTTTATATTTTGTATTAAATTTTATTATATTATGCACTTTAACATAGCACTTAAGGTTAGGATTGTTGTTAGGGTTGTGGTTAGGTTTAGGGTTAGGGTTAGGTTTAAGAGGGTTTCTGTTTATGCTGGTATCAAACCTTGGGTTGCACGGGCCTATTGCAATTTTCTGCCCTGTTTCTATATTGTACATCCGTCCGGTCTGGAGAGGGTGGGAGAACATGAGAGGCCGAGAGCTCCGAGGGGTTACCCACTACAGTTCAATAACAGGAGGAAGACAATTATTAATAAAGTGCTGAGGGTAAAAAGGCTTAACTTTAAAACTAATTTTATATAAAATCACCATAAAATAAATTAAAAATTAAATAAATACATAATTGGAAATCCCTCAAGGGATGAAGGGATTAAGTTATCATACCTTGGTGTGACCATACAAATAGAATTAATAGATTCAAACCAATAATGGGTCATTCTATTTATGTGGGTGTGACTGGACAATACTTCTTTTTTTGTGTGTGTGTAAAATTGTTTATTGTTTTTCACATTACCAACACAACAATCAAAACAATCAATGAGACAAAAACAAAACAACATGCTTTATATAGATACATCACATACATACATATTATTATATCATACACAATGTCTGAACACATATACAAACACAACATGCTAGATGCTACCTCAGATCACATACTACACACATATCTACGATTTACAGTGAGGGAAAAAAGTATTTTATCCCCTGCTGATTTTGTACGTTTGCCCACTGACAAAGAAATGATCAGTCTATAATTTTAATGGTAGGTTTATTTGAACAGTGAGAGACAGAATAACAACAAAAAAATCCGGAAAAATGCAAACGTACGAAATCAGCAGGGGATCAAATACTTTTTTCCCTCACTGTAAGTATCTATAATGCCTCTATGTATTCTAACCAGGGATCCCAGGTCTTGTGAAAGGACTGGGGACTAACTTGCATGACGTGCGCTATTTTTTCTAGTGGCATGCAAGAACTGACCTCATTAATCCATTAAGTGATAGTGGGAGGATCCTCATGGTTCCACACCTTCTAGGGGCTGGGTTTCTATTAAGATAACATATGGAATTGTTTTATGATGGTCATATCAAGGATGTTGAGTTTTTGATGTTGGGAATTTAAGGACCAGTGCAATGTATACATTTAAAAAATAATAATCAGCTGTTGAAACAATAACATTTACATTTTAGTCATTTAGCAGACGCTCTTATCCAGAGCGACTTACAGTAGTGAATGCATACATTTCATACATTTTTTCCCATACTGGTCTCCCGTGGGAATCGAACCCACAACCCTGGCGTTGCAAACACCATGCTCTACCAACTGAGCCACACGGGACCAAAGCCTTATCCACGCCCCTGTTTCGATAAAAAGCTGAAGGATGGTCTGGAAAAATGTAACCAGTCTCAAATTCAAAGACAGAGCTATTGATGCAAGGACTGACCATTCCTGATATCACAATGATAGTTTTAACCATGTTTTGAGTCTGTTTGTTTACATTATACTTTGTTTATAAACACTGAAGTAAAACCAACATATATTTTGGGTTCTGATGGGGTAAGACAGTTGGATTAAGCTGTAGCTATAAACTTTAAGTTATATTTTTCAAGACATACTCATTCATTTATTTGTCCAAAAATGTATGTAGGAACTGTAGATTTCCTCTTTAAACATTGCATTGGGCCTTACTGCTATCAGCCAGTAGAAATGCATTGAATAACAGATTCATACATGGAAAAACAGATAAATCAAAAGGAAGTATGTTTTGAAGTGTCTGTCCTATATCTAAGAGATATAAGAAAGCTCAGAAAGAGAATCTCATCTTTCCATGGAGGGGTCATATTAGTTTGTAGCCCAAACAGTTTGGAGCTACAGACAGAAGTTGACACATCAGCGGTACCGGTACCGGGTTGCCTTTCATATTAGTTTGTAGCCCAAACCATTCGGACGCTACAGACATTTTTGTGATGTCTCCTTGTCTGACTAACACCGATGTAGCTCTGCCACCTTCCACCCCAGATGCGGAAGGCCGACATCGACGGATGCGGGAGATTTCTAGTTTAAACAGGCAGATTTTGATCGGGATTTAAAAAAAAAGCTTATTCGATTTCCGGCGGGGCCACAGACATCGACTATAGCTATAGATATGAAAAGAGGCTAATTATTTTGGGTGTTAGTTCTATGAATGAATTTGTACTTACAGAGCTTGTATCCTGTATTAATGTAAACTCTCTGGGAATGCTCATTCATTTCAGACCATTGGTCTTCTGTGATCTGGGTCCCTCTCCCGTTTCTCTTTCACCCTTGTTGTCACAATCATCGTATTGAGTGGACCAAAATGCAGCGGGTATGTGAATGCTCATCTTCTTATTTATTAAGAGGATACAAAACACTGAAACAAAACAACGACAAAAAAACAGTCCTGTAAGGTACTATGACTATACATGGAAACAACCACCCACAAAACACAAGCTGAAAACCCCTACTTAAATATGGTCTCCAATTAGAGGCAATGAAGAACAGCTGCCTCCAATTGAAGGCCAAACCAAAACCCTGAACATAGAAATAGAACTAGAAATACAAACATAGGAATACATGACATAGAACAGTACCCAAAAATCCCAACAACACAAAACAAACACACCCCTGCCACGTCCTGACCATACTACAATAACAAAATGACCCCTTTACTGGTCAGGACGTGACACTTGTTGTGGTAGCTTTAGAATATTCTGTTAATAGGCTATGGGTTTGTGATATGTGTTTGCTTATGTTTGTTTTGAGTAAAAGAGATTTGAGTGATGGTTGTTTGGTCCTACCCAGTGAGCCTCCTTGCCTGGTCTGGATGAATGGCTAGGTCTTCTGATGGTTGTGTAAGAGTAGCTATCTCTCTCCTATTTGTATCTAATTGGCTATTTCTCGCCTAACTGGTATCTGATTGGCTATCTCTCTCCTAACTGGTATTTCATTGGTTACCTTTCTCCTATCTGGTACAGTATGTGATTGGCTACCTTTCTCCTGCTGGTATCTAACGACTACATGTATCCTAGCGGTTAGAGTGTTGGGCCAGTAAAAGGAAGGTTGCTAGTTTCAATCCCCGAGCTGACAATGTGAAAAATGTGCCAATGTGCCCTTGAGCAAGGCACTTAAACCTAATTGCTCCAAGGTTGCCGTTAATAATGGCTGACCCTGGTCGTGACACCACTCTCTGATAGTGACTCATGGATAGTTGGGATATGCCAAAAAAATTAACATTTCCAATTCACACGTGTATTAATACACACTTGCACATGTAAAATAGGACAAATATAAGCACCCAACAAACTATTGGTTATAGCTCTCCTACATGGAATCTGATTGTCTGTCTCTCTTCCTGCCTGCTATCAGAGTGGGCACTTATCACAGAGCTCTTAGGTCTTCCTCCATGAACATTGTTTTGTCTCGCTGTTGTCTCGCCGTTGTCGTGGAAACGGAGCTGCAGCCTTGGTTACTGCAGCGAGCGTCGACTATCGTCACTGAATACGCAGACATCCTGGTTATTCAGAGTGAAGCTGAGAGAGAGGGGGGGTGTGTGTGCTTAAAGTTGTATTGGTCATATGTACGGGATACACATGGTATACATGTCCAATGAAATGCTTACTTGTATTTCACGTATGTGTGTGTGTGTGTGTGTGTGTGTGTGTGTGTGTGTGTGTGTGTGTGTGTGTGTGTGTGTGTGTGTGTGTGTGTGTGTGTGTGTGTGTATGACATTACACAAGATGATCCAGGACCAGGAATGTAATTGTGTCAACAGGTGGCTGCTGTAGTTAGTTCGGTACTAGCTGCTGTAGTTAGTACTGTACCGGGTGCTGTAATTAGTACTGTACCAGGTGCTGTAGTTAGTACTGTACCGGGTGCTGTAATTAGTACTGTACCAGGTGCTGTAGTTAGTACTGTACTGGGTGCTGTAGTTAATGTACTGGGTGCTGTAGTTAATGTACTGGGTGCTGTAGTTAGTACTGTACTGGGTGTTGTAGTTAGTACTGTACTGGGTGCTGTAGTTAATGTACTGGCTGCTGTAGTTAGTACTGTACTGGCTGCTGTAGTTAATGTACTGGCTGCTGTAGTTAGTACTGTACTAGGTGCTGTAGTTAGTACTGTACTGGGGGCTGGAGTTAGTACTGTACTGGGTGCTGTAGTTAATGTACTGGTTGCTGTAGTTAGTACTGTACTGGGTGCTGTAGTTAATGTACTGGGTGCTGTAGTTAGTACTGTACTGGGTGCTGTAGTTAGTACTGTACTGGGTGCTGTAGTTAATGTACTGGTTGCTGTAGTTAGTACTGTACTGGGTGCTGTAGTTAATGTACTGGGTGCTGTAGTTAATACTGTACTGGGTGCTGTAGTTAGTACTGTACTGGGTGCTGTAGTTAATGTACTGGCTGCTGTAGTTAGTACTGTACTGGCTGCTGTAGTTAATGTACTGGCTGCTGTAGTTAGTACTGTACTAGGTGCTGTAGTTAGTACTGTACCGGGTGCTGGAGTTAGTACTGTACTGGGTGCTGTAGTTAATGTACTGGTTGCTGTAGTTAGTACTGTACTGGGTGCTGTAGTTAATGTACTGGGTGCTGTAGTTAGTACTGTACTGGGTGCTGTAGTTAATACTGTACTGGGTGCTGTAGTTAGTGCTGTACTGGGTGCTGTAGTTAGTAATGTACTGGGTGCTGTAGTTAGTACTGTACTGGGTGCTGTAGTTAGTACTGTACTGGGTGCTGTAGTTAATGTACTGGGTGCTGTAGTTAGTACTGTACTGGGTGCTGTAGGTAATGTACTGGCTGCTGTATTTAGTACTGTACTGGGTGCTGTAGTTAATGTACTGGGTGCTGTAGTTAGAACTGTACTGGGTGCTGTAGTTAGTTCTGTACTGGCTGCTGTAGTTAATGTACTGGGTGCTGTAGTTAGTTCTGTACTGGGTGCTGTAGTTAATGTACTGGGTGCTGTAGTTAATGTACTGGGTGCTGTAGTTAGTACTGTACTGGGTGCTGTAGTTAATGTACTGGGTGCTGTAGTTAGTACTGTACTGGGTGCTGTAGTTAGTTCTGTACTGGCTGCTGTAGTTAATGTACTGGGTGCTGTAGTTAGTACTGTACTGGGTGCTGTAGTTAATGTACTGGGTTCTGTAGTTAGTACTGTACTGGGTGCTGTAGTGAGTACTGTACTGGGTGCTGTAGTCAATGTACTGGCTGCAGTTTTAAAAGAGCTATCGGATGAGACGCTATAATAGCAGGGAGTGTTACCACAGTGCAGGGATTGTAGGGCTATGCTGTGTGTATGTGTGTGTGTGTGTGTGTGTGTGTATGTGTGTGTGTGTGTGTGTGTGTGTGTGTGTGTTTAACTATATAAATACTAAACAAACAAAAATTTGACCAACTGGGGACATTTTGGTCAAATACTATTTCTAGGGGGTTTAGGGTTAAAGTTAGAATTCATGTTAAGGGTAAAGGTTAGGAGCTAGAGTAAGTTTTAGGGTTAGGGTTAAGGTTAGGTTTTTGGGTTAAGGTTAGTGCTTGGGTTAAGGTTAGGGTAAGGGTAAAAGTATGGGTTAGGGTTAGGTTTAGGGGTTAGAGAAAATAGGATTTTGAATGGGACTGAATTGTATGTCCCCACAAGGTTACTTGTACAAGCCTGTGTGTGTGTGTGTGTGTGTGTGTGTGTGTGTGTGTGTGTGTGTGTGTGTGTGTGTGTGTGTGTGTGTGTGTGTGTGTGTGTGTGTGTGTGTGTGTGTGTGTGTGTGTGTGTGTGTGTGCTTTACCAGCATTGCAGGACACTAGAAGAGGCATATGATAACTTTTCAATCAAATCCAGTACTCTCTCTTACACCCTGGAACAAGCTGAGCACACACTCCTTAAAGCACAAAACACAATCTCTTCAAAGCCTGGGAACGTGACGTACACTTTGGGACTCTTCCTAACTAGAAGAACACACACTCTCAAAACCCTTGGAATGAACCACACACACACACACACACACACACACACACACACACACACACACACACACACACACACACACACACACACACACACACACACACACACACACACACACACACACAAAGCCACTGAGCACAGCCTGGCCTGGAACATAACATACACACAATCTGTCCAGTCTGTTTTCCTCCCTGTGGGGGATTTGGGGAACATAGGGAAGTATTTCTGTCATCCATGGGCACATTGAGCGCTGAGCCTGCCTACCACACCAGCCAGGTCACCCGTGATACAAGTCAGTATTTGACGTCCATCCATGTCTGAGGACGTTATGAGATGATGTTGAAACTGGCCACTAGGGGCAAGCGAGCGCACTGTTACCTTCAAGTAGGTTTCAGCTTTGCTAGGGTGTTGTGGACGGGGATGGTGAATAAGCGAAAGCATTTTCTAAAGGTTGTAAGTTTGATTCCAGCAATAGAAAGTTATTTTTGTTTTAAGCCTATCCCAAATGTTAACCTTTACCTTAACCAATCAGAGTTAATGCCTCACTTTAACCATTCAGAGTTGATGCCTGAACTTAACCTTAAACACTTAGAAATGTGACGCTTGGGAACAACTTCAAAATGTAACATTCCACACACACACACACACACACACACACACACACACACACACACACACACACACACACACACACACACACACACACACACACACACACACACAGAGAGAGGTCTCAGAGACCTCTGAATCACACTCTATGATCACTCACTGCTTTCTGACTCCAACTATTCCCTCGTCTTTTTAATGCATATTATTTCCATACATTTACCGTACCCCCTTTGAACATTTTCTAAGCTATGGACAGACAGGCAGACAGACAGACAGGCAGATGGACAGACAGGCAGATGGACAGACTGAGGCAAAGACTACAGTACATTCATCAGGTAACTCTTTGAGGAAGTGTCAGGTTTTGATCTGTAGATGAGTCCCTAATTGCATCCTATTCCCTATATAGTACATATGGGCTCTGGTCAAGTAGTGCACTGTATAGGGAAAAGGGTGCCATTTGGAGGAGTCTGAGTTAGTCAGAGGAGTAGACTTGTGGTAGGGGGAGGCAGATTTAGCCAGAGGAGTAGACTGGTGGTAGGGGGAGGCAGATTTAGCCAGAGGAGTAGACTGGTGGTAGGGGGAGGCAGATTTAGTCAGAGGAGTAGACTGGTGGTAGGGGGAGGCAGATTTAGCCAGAGGAGTAGACTGGTGGTAGGGGGAGGCAGAGTTAGTCAGAGGAGTAGACTGGTGGTAGGGGGAGGCAGATTTAGTCAGAAGAGTAGACTGGTGGTAGGGGGAGGCAGAGTTAGTCAGAGGAGTAGACTGGTGGTAGGGGGAGGCAGATTTAGCCAGAGGAGTAGACTGGTGGTAGGGGGAGGCAGAGTTAGTCAGAGGAGTAGACTGGTGGTAGGGGGAGGCAGATTTAGCCAGAGGAGTAGACTGGTGGTAGGGGGAGGCAGATTTAGTCAGAGGAGTAGACTGGTGGTAGGGGGAGGCAGAGTTAGTCAGAGGAGTAGACTGGTGGTAGGGGGAGGCAGAGTTAGTCAGAGGAGTAGACTGGTGGTAGGGGGAGGCAGATTTAGTCAGAGGAGTAGACTGGAGGTAGGGGGAGGCAGAGTTAGTCAGAGGAGTAGACTGGTGGTAGGGGGAGGCAGATTTAGCCAGAGGAGTAGACTGGTGGTAGGGGAGGCAGATTTAGTCAGAAGAGTAGACTGGTGTTAGGGGAGGCAGATTTAGTCAGAAGAGTAGACTGGTGGTAGGGGGAGGCAGATTTAGTCAGAAGAGTAGACTGGTGGTAGGGGGAGGCAGAGTTAGTCAGAGGAGTAGACTGGTGGTAGGGGGAGGCAGAGTTAGTCAGAGTAGTAGACTGGTGGTAGGGGGAGGCAGAGTTAGTCAGAGGAGTAGACTGGTGGTAAGGGGAGGCAGATTTAGCCAGAGGAGTAGACTGGTGGTAGGGGGAGGCAGATTTAGCCAGAGGAGTAGACTGGTGGTAGGGGAGGCAGATTTAGTCAGAAGAGTAGACTGGTGGTAGGGGGAGGCAGAGATAGTCAACAAAGGCAGAGGGAATATATAAGCTCAAAGAGCTCATATTCTGCCTTTCTGAAGGTAGTGGGGAGAGAGAGCTGACTGAATCTACTGTAGGTGGTGGGGAGAGAGAGCTGACTGAATCTACTGTAGGTGGTGGGGAGAGAGAGCTGACTGAATCTACTGTAGGTGGTGGGGAGAGAGAGCTGACTGAATCTACTGTAGGCCTGCCACGTCACTGTTGACGTGGCAGGCCTGATTAACGACGAGACAGGCTATAGGGAGGTCACAGACCTGACCGTGTGGTGCAAGGACAACAACCTCTCCCTCAACTTGATCAAGACAAAGGAGATGATTGTGGACTACAGGAAAAGGAGGACCGAGCAAGCCCCCCTCATCAATGGGGCTGTAGTGAAGCAGGTTGAGCGCTTCAAGTTCCTTGTAATCTCTCTCTCTCTCCCTCTCCCTCTCCCTCTATATCTCTCTCTCTCCCTCCCTCCCTCCCTCCCTCCCTCCCTCCCTCCCTCCCTCCCTCTCTCTCTCTCTCTCTCTCTTTTGCATTCTTCTCTCTCCCTCTCTATCTCCCTCTCTCACGTCCCCCTCCCTCTCATTCTCCACCCCTTCCTCTCTCCCTCCCTCCCTTCCTCTCTCCCTCTCTCCCTCCCTCCCTTCCTCTCTCCCTCTCTTTGAAAGAGTAGCTTTAAGGTTTGTTAGAGTTGGTGGCCTGTGATGGCCTTTTAATGAGTGACAGAGTGTGTTGGAGGAGCGATAAGGGTCTGAGGGGCTGAGAGGTCCTGAGTGGGGTGGATTAGTATAATCATCTAAAAAATACCATGTCTTTAAAAAAACACCACACGATGGAACACGTTGGCAGTGCACTGCCACCCCACCCCTTCCCCCTATCTGCCACTCCGCCCGGCGACAACTAATCAATTTATATTCCACCGGTGTGGTGGTCCAGAGGCTGCCTTCTGAATAGGAATATGTTGTTTGTTTACTTCCTTTAAAACATGCTATTTCTTTTCCTTTTCCCAGTCCTAACCTCAACCATTAGGGGGAAGCAGAAAACTGGCCTATACCAGGTAGTTTGCTCTGTGTCATTTTGGGAGCTGTAACAGCCCTATGTAACAGATAGGGTGTCATTGCTGTAACAGCCCTATGTAACAGATATGGTGTCATTGCTGTAACAGGCCTATGTAACAGATATGGTGTCATTGGGGTAACAGGCCCATGTAACAGATATGGTGTCATTGGGGTAACAGGCCTATGTAACAGATATGGTGTCATTGGGGTAACAGGCCCATGTAACAGATATGGTGTCATTGGGGTAACAGGCCTATGTAACAGATATGGTGTCATTGGGGTAACAGGCCCATGTAACAGATAGGGTGTCATTGGGGTAACAGGCCCATGTAACAGATATTGTATTATTGCTGTAACAGGCCCATGTAACAGATATGGTGTCATTGGGGTAACAGGCCCATGTAACATATATGGTGTCATTGCTGTAACAGGCCTATGTAACAGATATGGTGTCATTGCTGTAACAGGCCTATGTAACAGATATGGTATCATTGCTGTAACAGGCCTATGTAACAGATATAGTGTCATTGCTGTAACAGGCCTATGTAACAGACCGTAGCTAGCCCTGAACTGTTAGTCATGAACTGTTAGTCATGAACTGTTAGTCATGGACACATCACTTTAGTGTTATTGTTGCAGCCCCATATTTCTTGGACTGCCTCCCCTATATAGTACACTACTTTTGACCAGGAATAGGGTGCCAATTGGGACACAGTCATAATCTTTAGTAACAGTCAGCAGATAGGCAAGCAGACACAGGTGTTAGTCTCTAATCTAATGGTAGTAGAGGAGGTTGAGAGCTTCAAATTACTGGATGTCCACATCATCAACAAACTAATATGGTCCAAGCACACCAAGACAGTCGTGAAAAGGGCAAGACAAAGCCTATTCCCCCTCAGGAGACTGAAAAGACTTGGCATGGGTCCTCAGATACCGGCTCTGTACCGGTACCCCCTGTATATAGCCTCGCTACTGTCTATTTTACTGCTGCTCTTTAATCATTTTTTATTTTTATTTTTTGCTTATCTATTTCTTTATTTAACACTTATTTTTCTTAAAACTGCATTGTTGGTTAAGGGCTTGTATGTAAGCATTTCACTGTTGTATTCGGTGCATGTGACAAATACAGTTTTATTTTATTTGTTAATGGCACCCTATTTCCTGTAAAGTCCATTACCTGTGACCAGAGACTCGGCCCATTACCTGTGACCAGAGCCTCGGCCCACTACCTGTGACCAGAGCCTCGACCCACTACCTGTGACCAGAGCCTCGGCCCATTACCTGTGACCAGAGACTCGGCCCACTACCTGTGACCAGAGCCTCGGCCCACTACCTGTGACCAGAGCCTCGGCCCATTACCTGTGACCAGAGACTCGGCCCACTACCTGTGACCAGAGCCTCGGCCCACTACCTGTGACAATAGCCTCGTCCCACTACCTGTGACCAGAGCCTCGGCCCATTACCTGTGACCAGAGACTCGGCCCATTACCTGTGACCAGAGCCTCGGCCCACTACCTGTGACCAGAGACTCGGCCCATTACCTGTGACCAGAGCCTCGGCCCATTACCTGTGACCAGAGACTCGGCCCATTACCTGTGACCAGAGCCTCGGCCCACTAACTGTGACCAGAGCCTCGGCCCACTACCTGTGACCAGAGCCTCGGCCCACTACCTGTGACCAGAGCCTCGGCCCACTACCTGTGACCAGAACTTGGCTCAATAACTGTGACCAGAGCCTCGGCCCAATACCTGTGACCAGAGCCTCGGCCCATTACCTGTGACCAGAGCCTCGGCCCACTACCTGTGACCAGAGTCTCGGCCCACTACCTGTGACCAGAGCCTCGGCCCACTAACTGTGACCAGAGCCTCGGCCCATTACCTGTGACCAGAGCCTCGGCCCACTAACTGTGACCAGAGCCTCGGCCCATTACCTGTGACCAGAGCCTCGGCCCACTACCTGTGACCAGAGCCTCGGCCCATTACCTGTGACCAGAGCCTCGGCCCACTACCTGTGACCAGAGCCTCGTCCCACTACCTGTGACCAGAGCCTCGGCCCATTACCTGTGACCAGAGCCTCGGCCCACTAACTGTGACCAGAGCCTCGGCTCAATACCTGTGACCAGAGCCTCGGCCCATTACCTGTGCCAGAGCCTCGGCCCATTACCTGTGACCAGAGCCTCGGCTCAATACCTGTGACCAGAGCCTCGGCCCATTACCTGTGCCAGAGCCTCGGCCCACTACCTGTGACCAGAGCCTCGGCTCAATACCTGTGACCAGAGCCTCGGCCCATTACCTGTGCCAGAGCCTCGGCCCACTACCTGTGACCAGAGCCTCGGCCCACTACCTGTGACCAGAGCCTCGGCCCATTACCTGTGACCAGAGCCTCGGCTCAATACCTGTGACCAGAGCCTCGGCCCATTACCTGTGACCAGAGCCTCGGCTCAATACCTGTGACCAGAGCCTCGGCTCAATACCTGTGACCAGAGCCTCGGCCCACTACCTGTGACCAGAGCCTCGGCCCACTACCTGTGACCAGAGCCTCGGCTCAATACCTGTGACCAGAGCCTCGGTTCAATACCTGTGACCAGAGCCTCGGCTCAATACCTGTGACCAGAGCCTCGGCCCATTACCTGTGACCAGAGCCTCGGCCCACTACCTGTGACCAGAGCCTCGGCTCAATACCTGTGACCAGAGCCTCGGCTCAATACCTGTGACCAGAGCCTCGGCCCATTACCTGTGACCAGAGCCTCGGCTCAATACCTGTGACCAGAGCCTCGGCCCATTACCTGTGACCAGAGCCTCGGCTCAATACCTGTGACCAGAGCCTCGGCCCATTACCTGTAACCAGAGCCTCGGCCCACTAACTGTGACCAGAGCCTCGGCCCATTACCTGTGACCAGAGCCTCGGTTCAATACCTGTAACCAGAGCCTCGGCCCATTACCTGTGACTAGAGCCTCGGCCCACTACCTGTGACCAGAGCCTCGGCCCATTTGAGAGATGGTCAGAGTTGCGATCAATTTAATTTCAACGGACACAATTCAGAAAATGAACTGAAATTCCATTTCAAGAAGGAAGAAAGCCTTGACGACTACATGTCATTGTTAAATTCTTGCACTGAAACCTCATTTAATCTCCTGAACGAATTGAATTAAAATGGCATCGAGACTAGATTTGGATGGAGTCACAGATATTAAACTGTTGGTTTATTACGGGTCAAGGCTTGACTGTACTGTAAAGTAGATGTCAGGCAGCTGGGGCCTGTCAGTACAGGGGTGCAGAAGTACGGTACTCCTCTCTTCTCTGTGTCAGGCAGGGAGCAGCTAAAAAGGAATATTTGAAACGGATGCTTGTTTCAGACCACTTTTCCTTCTGAGGTGCTAAATGATTGATGCTAATCGCCTGTAGAGACAGGAGCTGGGAGGACATGGACTCTCACTAACACACAGTCAAGGGAGATTATACTGCACTGAAGGCCAGTAGAGGTGTGTGTGTTTTAGAGTTAACATCTTACCAGCTGACTCATTGTGTTGTGATTGTACAGAGAGGTGTGTATTGTTATTGGCATTCAGCAAAGCTAATGCACACACACACACACACACACACACACACACACACACACACACACACACACACACACACACACACACACATACACACACACACACACACACACACACACACACACACACACACACACACACACACACACACACACACACACACACACACACACACACACAACACATTTACACTGAGAGAGAGAGAGAGAGAGAGAGAGAAAGAGAGAGAGAGAGAGAGAGAGAGAGAGAGAGGTCTGCCACTCTCTGGGATTTCATGCATTGTGACATTTAGAATGTTATTAAACTTCAATAGACTGGGCTTAAGGTTCACTGGTCTCTCTCACATACTGGGAATCCATTATTCTGCTGGCTTTACTTCACATTGCCTGTTTACCAAAATCACAACCACAGACCCGCATACATTACACACACTGGCACACATACACCCCAGCATGCACCAATGCACACACGTACGCACACTAACGTAGCAGGCAGACAGACACGTACACAGGCAGGAAGGCAGGCAGGTACACATGTAACAGTATAGCTTCCGTCCCTGTCCTCACCCCAACCTGGGCTTGAACCAGGGACCCTCTGCACACATCAACAACTGACATCCATGAAGCATCGTTACCCATCGCGCCACAAAAGCCGCGGGAACAACTACTTCAGGTCTCAGAGCGAGTGATGTCACCCGATTGAAACACTATTAGCGCGCACCACCGCTAACTAACTAGCCATTTCACATCGGTTACACACACACACACAGAAACATGCGCACACACACACACATGCGCACACACACACACACACGCAGGGAAGAGCATATGCACACTCAATCTCAGAAACACTTTAGACTTGCAACACTACTGTATTTTGTTAATTAAATCTCCATAGTCAAGGAGATTGGCTTCCATACTAAATCTGCATTAGTTATACACTAAGAACAGAAGCTGACGTAAGGGCTCTAGATAAGATCAGATCTGTGCTAGCCGACATCCGCATAGTTGTCACGACTTCTGCCGAAGTCGATGCCTCTCCTTGTTTCGGCGGTGTTCGGCGGTCGAAGTCGATGCCTCTCCTTGTTTCGGCGGTGTTCGGCGGTCGAAGTCGATGCCTCTCCTTGTTTCGGCGGTGTTCGGCGGTCGAAGTCGATGCCTCTCCTTGTTTCGGCGGTGTTCGGCGGTCGAAGTCGCCAGTCTTCTAGCCATCACCAATCCATTTTTCATTTTCCATTTGTTTTGTCTCCTTTTTCCACACACCTGGTTCTCATTTCCCTCATTATGTGTTGTTTATTTAACCCTCTGTTTTCCCCATGTCTTTGTGTGGTATTGCTTATCTGTTCATGTATGCGCACGTTAGGCTGGTTAAGCTGGGTTATTGTAAACCCTTATTTGTATTTCCTGTTAGTTTGTACCGTGTGCTTTTGGGTCGCCAAATAAAAGGCTCCGTTTTGCTACCAACTATCTGCTCTCCTGTGCCTGACTTCCTACAGCCCTTCACGCATACCCTGACAATAGTGGTTGTTTTGGCGGTGTCGAGGTGGAACTGCGATAGAGCCCTCAGTCCAGCCTCTCTCAGCCTATTGCGGACAGTCAGTGCTCATCTGCCTATTGCGGGCAGATGAGCACTGATGGAGGGATTGTGCGTTCCTGGTGTAACTCGAGCAGTTGTTGTTGCCATCCTGTACCTGTCCCGCAGGTGTGATGTTCGGATGTACCGATCCTGTGCAGGTGTTGTTACACGTGGTCTGCCACTACGAGGACGATCAGCTGTCCGTCCTGTCTCCCTGTAGCGCTGTCTTAGGCGTCTCACAGTATGGACATTGCAATTCTTTGCCCTGGCCACATCTGCAGTCCTCATGCCTACTTGCAGCATGCCTAAGGCACGTTCACGCAGATGAGCAGGGACCAAGGGCATCTTTCTTTTGGTGTTTTTCAGAGTCAGTAGAAAGGCCTCTTTAGTGTCATAAGTTGTCATAACTGTGACCTTAATTGCCTACCGTCTGTAAGCTGTTAGTGTCTTAACAACCGTTCCACAGGTGCATGTTCATTAATTGTTTATGGTTCATTGAACAAGCACGTGTTTAAACCCTTTACAATGAAGATCTGTGAAGTTATTTGGATTTTTACAAACTATTTTTGAAAGACAGGGTCCTTTCTTTTTTTGCTGAGTTTATATATATATATTTTAAATGTAACCTTTATTTAACTTGACAAGTCAGTTAAGAACAAATTTGTATTTACAATGACAGCCAAACCCGGCCAATTGTGTGTCGCCCTAAGGGACTCCCAATCACGGCTGATTGTGATACAGCCTAGAATTGAACCAGGGTGTCTGTAGCAACGCCGCTAGCATTGAGATGCAGTTCCTTAGACCGCTGCGCCACTCGGGAGTCCAGTGACAGAGAGGACATTTGACATTGAACAAAACACATTGCTTGACTTCAAATGAACATAACTGAAATATTTTACCATCAAACCAAACCAACATTCACAATCTACCAAAAAGTATTCTGCTTTTCCCAAAAGACTATTAAAAGTGATGTTATGGACAATATAACCATGGCTTTGAACAGAGGTCATCTAACGGAAGGTTTTCTAGCTCCTTTGGATGAGCATTTAAATGGGAACTATTTCCTGTCTCTTTGCACTGACCCCATCTGCTTCTGTGATTGGCTGGGGGTCGACCGGGCCGTCCAATCAGCCGCCTGCAGTTTGATCGCTGCTCCAACTAGGCCTGCTCTGTAATCTCATCATCTGTCATCATGTCTGGAACAATGTAAACCACCATACATCTCTATTTCTATCCCTCTCTCTTTCTCTCTTTCCTCCCACTCTCTCCCTCGCTTTCTTGATCTCCCTTTCTCGCAATACTTCACTCTCCACCTCTTGCTGTCTCTCCTTCGCTCTCTCACACACACTCTCCAGTCCCCATTTACCTCCTCCATCCATCTTCTTCACCTGGCCCCCATCCACAGATGGATGGACAGATGGGGGAATAGAGGGATGAAGGGTGCTGTACAGCCTCTCAGTCTCCTGGCTGTTTCTACTCTCCAGGCTCCAAGTCTAATTGGGATGGTTGGAACACCATCCTGTGGCGCTTTGGATGTATGAACAAACGTATCATAATAGCATGACCTTTCCTCCAGTGCATAATGAAACAGAATAATGTAACAAATCAATGGGGAATGTATTAAGACGAGTATTAGAGGGAAGAAAGAGAAGAAAGAGGAAGTTGAAAGTCTGTTAGACAGAGATATGAGACACAGGTTCAGGCTTTACGTCTCTACGATGTACAGGACCTGACATATGTCTGGATTACTAAACTGCTGTGAAGCAAGCTCACCATCACGCTTCAGGCGTGTGCGTGTGTGTCTGTGTGTGCACGGTGTGTGTGTGTGTGTGTGTGTGTGTGAATTTCCACAGAATAAACCATTTAGACTGCCCTGAGGAAAAGACAGCTTTGGATAAAATATTTACCTTGCTATTTACAGCTGCGAAACGTGCTCACCATCATTCAGGCGTGTGTGTGTGTGTTTGTGTTTGTGTGTGTCTGTGTGTGTCTGTGCGTGTGTGCGTGTGCATGCATGTGTCTGTCTATGCGCATGATAGTCACTGTACTCTAATCTGAAAATTCTATAACAAATCAATCAAGTTAAAACGACAATGCTTTCTTCACGACCACTGGAATGGTTTTCATTGTCTGAGTTTAACATGGCAACACTGTCTTCACAGACATAAATTTCCTTTCCTCTCCCATTTGTAACAACACGGCTTAAATCAGAGGAGTTCTCACTCAAACATTACCTCTCTTCACAGACAGAATAATGAAAACATGAGGGAGAGAGAGAGAGAGATATTTGACAAAACAGAAGAGAGAAAGAGGGAGAGACAGAAAGCGTATGGTAGGGATAAGATGTAGACAAACCAAAGAGTGCTTCCAGCGTAAGTCAATAGTTAAGTCCTCCATAGTGATTGTGTTTTCTAGCAGTGCAGTAGTGAATAGTTAAGTCCTCCATAGGGATTGTGTTGTCTAGCAGTGCAGTAGTGAATAGTTAAGTCCTCCATAGTGATTGTGTTGTCTAGCAGTGCAGTAGTGAAGAGTTAAGTCCTCCATAGTGATTGTGTTGTCTAGCAGTGCAGTAGTGAATAGTTAAGTCCTCCATAGTGATTGTGTTGTCTAGCAGTGCAGTAGTGAATAGTTAAGTCCTCCATAGTGATTGTGTTGTCTAGCAGTGCAGTAGTGAAGAGTTAAGTCCTCCATAGTGATTGTGTTGTCTAGCAGTGCAGTAGTGAATAGTTAAGTCCTCCATAGTGATTGTGTTGTCTAGCAGTGCAGTAGTGAAGAGTTAAGTCCTCCATAGTGATTGTGTTGTCTAGCAGTGCAGTAGTGAAGAGTTAAGTCCCCCATAGTGATTGTGTTGTCTAGCAGTGCAGTAGTGAATAGTTAAGTCCTCCATAGTGATTGTGTTGTCTAGCAGTGCAGTAGTGAATAGTTAAGTCCTCCATAGTGATTGTGTTGTCTAGCAGTGCAGTAGTGAAGAGTTAAGTCCTCCATAGTGATTGTGTTGTCTAGCAGTGCAGTAGTGAATAGTTAAGTCCTCCATAGTGATTGTGTTGTCTAGCAGTGCAGTAGTGAAGAGTTAAGTCCTCCATAGTGATTGTGTTGTCTAGCAGTGCAGTAGTGAAGAGTTAAGTCCCCCATAGTGATTGTGTTGTCTAGCAGTGCAGTAGTGAAGAGTTAAGTCCTCCATAGTGATTGTGTTGTCTAGCAGTGCAGTAGTGAATAGTTAAGTCCTCCATAGTGATTGTGTTGTCTAGCAGTGCAGTAGTGAAGAGTTAAGTCCTCCATAGTGATTGTGTTGTCTAGCAGTGCAGTAGTGAAGAGTTAAGTCCTCCATAGTGATTGTGTTGTCTAGCAGTGCAGTAGTGCTCTGCCCTGAATACATATGAGTAGACCTTACAGTGCTTCTGTACCAAACAGAAAACACATCTTTCCGTTAGTGAGATTCACAGGATGAAGTCTGTGACTGCTACAGACAGCCTCATCTCCTGAAACATACATGTTGTCCCTGTCACCCTGGATGATGAGAGGAGGAGAGGAAGAAGAGGATAGGAAAAGAGGAAGGTGGTAGGATAAATGAGGAGAATAGGGGATGATAATAGGAGGAGGAAGACCAGGATGAGGAGAATAGTGGATGATAATAGTAGGAGGAAGACCAGGATGAGGAGAATAGGGGATGATAATAGGAGGAGGAAGACCAGGATGAGGAGAATAGGGGATGATAATAGGAGGAAGACCAGGATGAGGAGGATAGGGGATGATAATAGGAGGAGGAAGACCAGGATGAGGAGAATAGGGGATGATAATAGGAGGAAGACCAGGATGAGGAGGATAGGGGATGATAATAGGAGGAGGAAGACCAGGATGAGGAGAATAGGGGATGATAATAGGAGGAAGACCAGGACGAGGAGAATAGGGGATGATAATAGGAGGAGGAAGACCAGGATGAGGAGAATAGGGGATGATAATAGTAGGAGGAAGACCAGGATGAGGAGAATAGGGGATGATAATAGGAGGAGGAAGACCAGGATGAGGAGGATAGGGGATGATAATAGGAGGAAGACCAGGATGAGGAGAATAGGGGATGATAATAGGAGGAGGAAGACCAGGATGAGGAGAATAGGGGATGATAATAGGAGGAGGAAGACCAGGATGAGGAGGATAGGGGATGATAATAGGAGAAAGACCAGGATGAGGAGAATAGGGGATGATAATAGGAGGAAGACCAGGATGAGGAGAATAGGGGATGATAATAGGAGGAAGACCAGGATGAGGAGAATAGGGGATGATAATAGTAGGAAGACCAGGATGAGGAGAATAGGGGATGATAATAGGAGGAGGAAGACCAGGATGAGGAGAATAGGGGATGATAATAGGAGGAAGACCAGGATGAGGAGAATAGTGGATGATAATAGGAGGAAGACCAGGATGAGGAGAATAGGGGATGATAATAGGAGGAGGAAGACCAGGATGAGGAGGGTGTGACAGCTGACAGGTCGATGGAGAGGGATGTCAGTTCTCAGCCATTAACTGTTCTCCACGGGAGGAAAGATGTGTGTGTGTGTGCGCACTCTGGTCTAATGTGAGGATGAGTGTGTGTGTGATCTGCACCTGGACTCAATTAACCAACCCTCACTTCCAATCACGCTCCCGTCTATACTGAGATGGTCTCTCTCTCTCGTCCTCTCTCTCCATTTTTTTTGCTCCATTTCCCCGCCCTCTCTCTTGTTCTCGCCAATCTTTCTCAATTTTTCATCTCTTTCTCACTTCCTACTTCCCTCCCTCCATCTCTCCATCCCTCTCTCCCTCTCCTCTTCCTCCATCTCTCCCTCCCTCTCCCCCTCTCCCCCCTCCCTCCCTCCCTCCATCTCTCCCTCCATCTCTCCCTCCCTCCCTCCCTCCCTCCATCTCTCCCTCCATCTCTCCCTCCCTCCCTCCCTCCCTCCCTCCCTCCATCTCTCCCTCCCTCCCTCCCCCTCTCCCTCCATCTCTCCCTCCCTCTCTCCCTCCCCCTCTCTCTCCCCCTCTCCCTCTCTCCATCTCTCCCTCCCTCCCTCCCTCTCTCCCTCCCCCTCTCCCTCCCTCCCTCTCTCCCTCATCTCTCCCTCCCTCCCTCCCCCTCCCTCCCTCCCTCACTCCCCCTCTCCCTCTCACTCCCCCTCTCCCTCCCTCCATCTATCTCTATGTGGTTTCAGTCTCTTGAGAATGCGACGCAGCAGGAGTTTACTGTAGTTCCCCCCTGGCTGCTTACTGAGATACAACAACAGCTCAATGACCATTGACTGGCTGCTTACTGAGATACAACAACAGCTCAATGACCATTGACTGGCTGCTTACTGAGATACAACAACACCTCAATGACCATTGACTGGCTGCTTACTGAGATACAACAACACCTCAATGACCATTGACTGGCTGCTTACTGAGATACAACAACAGCACAATGACCATTGACTGGCTGCTTACTGAGATACAACAACAGCTCAATGACCATTGACTGGCTGCTTACTGAGATACAACAACAGCTCAATGACCATTGACTGGCTGCTTACTGAGATACAACAACAGCTCAATGACCATTGACTGGCTGCTTACTGAGATACAACAACAGCTCAATGACCATTGACTGGCTACTTACTGGAATACAACAACATTAATGAATGAACTTCGAATGAATGAACTTCTAATGTTTGTGTGTGTGTATGTGTGGAGAGTTTACGGGGGCTGATGATGGTACTATAATCACAGGGTGCAAAACAGAAACGGTGGGCAAATGTGCACACATACAAACACCCACACAGCTTCCGAACATCATTTCATTATCACAATTCCCTTCCACATGTCAAAGAATGAAAGTGTTGGTGATGAGTTTAGGTTTGTACAGTACTGTGAGTTACAATAATGGTATACCTTGTATCTCTTCCCTAAAACAGCCCCACAGTATACAGAGAGATCTCAGTGTAACTCCCCTGGTTAGATAAAGGATATATGAATTCATTAAAAAGGTGAAAAAGGGTCCAGCTGTCATTTGAAATAGTCACAGTTGACATTTAGATTTGTATAATGTTCTGAAAGAGAGTGCAGCAGGCGTCTTTTCTTCACATTGATGGGCTTCCGCATGCAGTATTAATATATCTGTGATAATGACACACACATCACAGTATCATTGGCTGCATGGTTGCACAGTACCAAAGGGGCTGAGCAGCTCTCTCCCCAGAAATGAGGTTAAACGCACACTTATGTCAATTATTCAAAGAAATGAGCATCATGCTAGCAACAAGAGTTATGAACCATGAGGGATTTTTTCCATATAAATGTCCTGAAGCAGGTTAGATACAGTAGAAGGATTACAATCAAAGTCATGTAAGCAAACATGAACATGAGGAAAATTATCCAATCTGTGTATTCATAAGGTATTGCATGTAAGTGTGAAAATATATCTATTCCTTATTCCATTGTTATATATATATAATATACACTGGAATGTATAAAACATTAGGAACACCTTCCTAATATTACGTTTCCCCCCCTCAGAACAGCCTCTATTCGTCAGGACATGGACTCTACAAGGTGTCGAACACGTTCCACAGGGATGCTGGACCACGTTGACTCCAATGCCTCTCACAGTTGTCAAGTTGGTTGGATGTCCTTTGGGTGGTGGACCATTCTTGATACACACGGAAACTGTTGAGCGTGATAACCCAGCAGCGCTGCAGTTCTTGACACAAACCGCTGCGTCTGGCACCTACTACCATATCCTGTTCAAAGGCACTTAAATATTTTGTCTTGCCCATTCACTCTCTGAATGGCACACACACACAATCCATGTCTCAATTGTCTCAAGGCTTAAAAATCCTTCTTTAACCTGTCTCCTCCCCTTCACCAACACTGACTGAAGTGGATTTAACAGGTGACATCGATAAGGGATCATAGCTTTCACCTGGATTCACCTGGTCACTCTGTCATCGAAAGACCAGGTGTTCCTAATGTTTTGTGCACTCAGTGACCAGAACAGAATTGAGGCTGTTCTGAGGGCAAAGGGGTGTGCAACTCAATATTAGGAAGGTGTTCCTAAATTTTTGTACACTGAAATAAAATAACAAACATATTGACATAGTTTATTCCTTTATTCTGTTACAAAAAGCATGATGACTTTCTTCAGAGACACTTTGCTTAGAAAATGTTTATTTCTCAAAAGTTTATTTGTCTTTTATCTTATTCATGAATGATCTCCATGTATTTTATAAATGTTTTATTCAGCAACATCTTTCAGTAGTGATGTATAAAAAAAAACTATACTGTGAGGTTTTCAGGTGAACAAACTAAATAATCACTTTATATCATAACCCTTCATATCCTTGTAGTAAAACTTTTTGAAAAAAAAAATTTGAAGAAGAAAAGTCAAATGTTGTTCAGTCTTAAACACCTAATGAAACACCAACTGGACATCCCTTTAATTCAAATGTCAAAATTATATTGGCTTAAGTTTTACTTTTAATTGGTTAAAACATTGTCTATGCATTATTCAACATCTGCTTTTTCTACACTTTTTCAAAGTGTGAAACACCATTTTTTGCAGCTCTCAAACTCTCTATACAAAACAAACATTGAATGTATTTTTCTAAATCTGTTAGGGCATATTAAACATCTTCTCTTGAGACGAAAACGTCTGCCAAGGACTCACTCTGTGCTGTGCCTTCATCAATACAACACTAAAGAACTAAAGGAGAAGATGAAGAACTAAAGAAGAGAGGAAGAGCTAAAGGAGAAGATGGGATGAACTAAAGGAGAAGAAGAAGAACTACAGAAGAGAGGAGGAACTAAAGGGGAGGAAGAACTAAAGGAGAAGAAGAAGAACTAAAGGAGAAGAGAGGAGGAACTAAAGGAGAGGAAGAACTAAAGGAGAAGATGAAGAACTAAAGGAGAAGAGGAAGAACTAAAGGAGAAGAGAGGAGGAACTAAAGGAAAGGAAGAACTAAAGGAGAAGATGAAGAACTAAAGGAGAAGAGAGGAGGAACTAAAGGAGAGGAAGAACTAAAGGAGAAGATGAAGAACTAAAGGAGAAGAAGAACTAAAGAAGAAGAGGGGATGAACTAAAGGAGAAGAGATGAAGAACTAAACGAGAAGAAGAATAACTAAAGTAGAAGAGAGGAATAACTAAAAGGAGAAGAGGAACTAAAGAGGAGAGGATGAACTAAAGGAGAAGAGAGGAAGAACTAAAGGAGAAGAGGGGATGAACTAAAGGAGAAGAGGGGATGAACTAAAGGAGAAGAGAGGAAGAACTAAAGGAGAAGAGGGGATGAACTAAAGGAGAAGAGAGGAAGAACTAAAGGAGAAGAGGGGAAGAACTAAAGGAGAAGAGAGGAAGAACTAAAGGAGAAGAGGGGTTGAACTAAAGGAGAAGAGAGGAAGAACTAAAGGAGAAGAGAGGAAGAACTAAAGGAGAAGAGGGGATGAACTAAAGGAGAAGAGGGGATGAACTAAAGGAGAAGAGGGGATGAACTAAAGGAGAAGAGAGGAAGAACTAAAGGAGAAGAGGGGATGAACTAAAGGAGAAGAGGGGATGAACTAAAGGAGAAGAGGGGATGAACTAAAGGAGAAGAGAGGAAGAACTAAAGGAGAAGAGGGGATGAACTAAAGGAGAAGAGAGGAAGAACTAAAGGAGAAGAGGGGATGAACTAAAGGAGAAGAGAGGAAGAACTAAAGGAGAAGAGGGGAAGAACTAAAGGAGAAGAGAGGAAGAACTAAAGGAGAAGAGAGGAAGAACTAAAGGAGAAGAGGGGAAGAACTAAAGGAGAAGAGGGGAAGAACTAAAGGAGAAGAGAGGAAGAACTAAAGGAGAAGAGAGGAAGAACTAAAGGAGAAGAGGGGAAGAACTAAAGGAGAAGAGAGGAAGAACTAAAGGAGAAGAGAGGAAGAACTAAAGGAGAAGAGGGGAAGAACTAAAGGAGAAGAGAGGAAGAACTAAAGGAGAAGAGAGGAAGAACTAAAGGAGAAGAGAGGAAGAACTAAGGGAGAAGAAGAAGAACAGAAGGAGAAGAGAGGAAGAACTAAAGGAGAAGAAGAAGAACTAGAGAAGAGAGGAATAACTAAAGGAGAAGAAGAAGAACTAAAGGAGAAGAGAGGAAGAACTAAAGGAGAAGAGAGGAAGAACTAAAGGAGAAGAGAGGAAGAACTAAAGGAGAAGAAGAAGAACAGAAGGAGAAGAGAGGAAGAACTAAAGGAGAAGAAGAAGAACTAGAGAAGAGAGGAATAACTAAAGGAGAAGAAGAAGAACAGAAGAAGAGAGGAAGAACTAAAGGAGAAGAGAGGAAGAACTAAAGGAGAAGAGAGGAAGAACTAAAGGAGAAGAGAGGAAGAACTAAAGGAGAAGAAGAAGAACTAGAGAAGAGAGGAAGAACTAAAGGAGAAGAGAGGAAGAACTAAAGGAGAAGAGAGGATGAACTAAAGGAGAAGAAGAAGAACTAGAGAAGAGAGGAAGAACTAAAGGAGAAGAGAGGAAGAACTAAAGGAGAAGAAGAAGAACTAGAGAAGAGAGGATGAACTAAAGGAGAAGAGAGGAAGAACTAAAGGAGAAGAGAGGATGAACTAAAGGAGAAGAAGAAGAACTAGAGAAGAGAGGAAGAACTAAAGGAGAAGAGAGGAAGAACTAAAGGAGAAGAGAGGAAGAACTAAAGGAGAAGAAGAAGAACTAGAGAAGAGAGGATGAACTAAAGGAGAAGAAGAAGAACTAGAGAAGAGAGGAAGAACTAAAGGAGAAGAAGAAGAACTAGAGAAGAGAGGAAGAACTAAAGGAGAAGAAGAAGAACTAGAGAAGAGAGGAAGAACTAAAGGAGAAGAAGAAGAACTAGAGAAGAGAGGAAGAACTAAAGGAGAAGAGAGGAAGAACTAAAGGAGAAGAAGAAGAACTAGAGAAGAGAGGAAGAACTAAAGGAGAAGAAGAAGAACTAGAGAAGAGAGGAAGAACTAAAGGAGAAGAAGAAGAACTAGAGAAGAGAGGAAGAACTAAAGGAGAAGAAGAAGAACAGAAGCATCACACAGATTCAGGCAGATTGGGTCAGAGAAGGAAAGAACAAGTTTCACTGCAGTAGAGAAGAATCAACCCTTTTATATACATAGTGGATGGAGAGATGAGATATATTTGATGTAAGCAGTCTATCTCTGCCCAGTGTCTGTCTTCACTGCTGCGTCCGTGTTGAACACTATCTTTATGGCAGAGACCCACACCAACAGAGCCAGAGCAGAGCTGGAGAGTGTAGCTAGCAAATGTTCCCTTTGTAGCTGTAGGCAGGCTGTCTCTTATTCTGATTCCAGTATCCTAACGAGGCTTCTCTCTGCTGCCAGCCCTATAGGCTACAGCAACACGTACAATGCCCTAAACATCAAACAATACTGAATAACCTCTGTCATAAAATAACAAACTACTGAGAGAGAAACAAGATTGGTTGCCATGGTGGTAGCCACCGTTTCCATGGTTTCCATTAACGATCGCCAAAGGCTGATTGACTGTGAACGTGTAAATCAAGCAGGGGTTTCTGTGCGTAAGTCATGCCTCCTTCCTCTGTCAGTTAGGCTGTGTTCAAAAATGACCACTCTCTCTACAAAATAATACAGTGGAGCCACTGAAGAAATCAATGGTGTTAATCTGTGGTACTTTGTCAGGTTCTGACCATGTCTGACCAGACTTCCTCACTTCCAAATCTAGCCATACCAATCATTCTAGGCAGTTTAATAACGTGACAGTGTGTGTGTGTGTCTGTCGACCACAGACACACAAGGCATGGTGTAGCAGTAAAGCATGTTTGTTGAGGAGAACACGACACAGCTGGTTAAGCATCAATTTAAACGTCTTTCGCCTGTGAGATTAGGACAAACTAAATCAATACCTATACAGGGATCAGTCTCTGTGGGAATGACTGTCAGCAGATGGTTCAGAGAGGCCAGGGATGACTGAGCTCTGTGCATGATTATTCATGTCTGTATTTTAAGATTGCATTGGTGCTTGGTATGCTTGTGTTCCAGTTCATGATGCCTTTCCAATATAACGTGTGTAACTGTGTCCAAAACACACGAGAGAAACCAGAGCCACAAATATTAAATGACCATAATAATCAATCAGCATTATTATCATTATTGTCTTTTAGCTGTGCAAAGACACAAAGAAACCCCCATTTTGTGATCCGTCATCACTAAGTAAATGGTCAGAGAGAGTAGGTAGTGAACTGAGATTTTACAGAAAGACAGACAGAAGACCAGAGAACGGCCACAGCTCAGGTTAGAGAAGGTCAGGGCAGGGCAGAAGAGGTCAGGGCAGAAGAGGTCAGGGCAGAAAAAGGCAGGTCAGGGCAGGTCAGAAAAAGGCAGGGCAGGTCAGAAAAAGGCAGGGCAGGTCAGGTCAGAAAAAGGCAGGGCAGGGCAGGTCAGAAAAAGGCAGGGCAGGGCAGGTCAGAAAAAGGCAGGGCAGGGCAGGCGGCATTTATGGGAATGTTCTCTTTTTTTTACACAGAAATGAACACCTTTTTTTTCAAAAAATCAATATAAAAGAAACAAAAAACATCACGTCCCAACAATGGCTCCATTTTCAAAACATTTTCCTTATCTTCTTTTCTGTTCATTTCTATACTCCATCTACATGTTTCCCCTGTTTGTAGTGAGTGATTTCAGAGTGCATTTGGCAGTAGTATTGAAGTCTGTCTCCGACACAGCACGCAGCCGCCACACAAACAAACGGTTCAGAAAGAGGGCCATGTTCATAAGGTCAATGTCACCATTAATGTGGCCATCTTTGTAAGGTCTATGAGTGAGTCTCCTGCTCAGCCCCTTGTGCCAAGTCATGTGATCACATGCCGGAGGCGCTGAGCCCCATGCTGGCGGTGTGGCTCATGCAGGGGAGAGTCTGGACTGTTTTAGGGAAGTCGTGAGTTAGGATGCGTCCGTTCTCTCCTCCACCTCCTCCTTCCCCGTTCCCGTTCCCGCTCCCGCTCATTCTGGTCATGGTGGAGCAGTGCATGGCGTCGTTGACGTTCTGCTGCAGATAACAGAGAGAAAAGAGGGAAAACAGAGTTGGACACCAAGACAAGACGACAGTCACAGCCATGCACACATCCTGTCTATGGGCTCTGAGTAATACTGGTCACCTAAACAGAGGTTAACCCTACCAGGTAAATACTGTCTATGGGCTCTGAGTAATACTGGTCACCTAAACAGAGGTTAACCTTACCAGTTAAATACTGTCTATGGGCTCTGAGTAATACTGGTCACCTAAACAGAGGTTAACCCTACCAGGTAAATACTGTCTATGGGCTTTGAGTAATACTGGTCACCTAAACAGAGGTTAACCCTACCAGGTAAATACTGTCTATGGGCTCTCAGTAATACTGGTCACCTAAACAGAGGTTAACCCTACCAGGTAAATACTGTCTATGGGCTCTGAGTAATACTGGTCACCTAAACAGAGGTTAACCCTACCAGGTAAATACTGTCTATGGGCTCTGAGTAATACTGGTCACCTAAACAGAGGTTAACCCTACCAGGTAAATACTGTCTATGGGCTCTGAGTAATACTGGTCACCTAAACAGAGGTTAACCTTACCAGGTAAATACTGTCTATGGGCTCTCAGTAATACTGGTCACCTAAACAGAGGTTAACCTTACCAGGTAAATACTGTCTATGGGCTCTGAGTAATACTGGTCACCTAAACAGAGGTTAACCCTACCAGGTAAATACTGTCTATGGGCTCTCAGTAATACTGGTCACCTAAACAGAGGTTAACCCTACCAGGTAAATACTGTCTATGGGCTCTCAGTAATACTGGTCACCTAAACAGAGGTTAACCTTACCAGGTAAATACTGTCTATGGGCTCTGAGTAATACTGGTCACCTAAACAGAGGTTAACCTTACCAGGTAAATACTGTCTATGGGCTCTGAGTAATACTGGTCACCTAAACAGAGGTTAACCCTACCAGGTAAATACTGTCTATGGGCTCTCAGTAATACTGGTCACCTAAACAGAGGTTAACCCTACCAGGTAAATACTGTCTATGGGCTCTGAGTAATACTGGTCACCTAAACAGAGGTTAACCCTACCAGGTAAATACTGTCTATGGGCTCTGAGTAATACTGGTCACCTAAACAGAGGTTAACCCTACCAGGTAAATACTGTCTATGGGCTCTCAGTAATACTGGTCACCTAAACAGAGGTTAACCCTACCAGGTAAATACTGTCTATGGGCTCTCAGTAATACTGGTCACCTAAACAGAGGTTAACCTTACCAGGTAAATACTGTCTATGGGCTCTGAGTAATACTGGTCACCTAAACAGAGGTTAACCTTACCAGGTAAATAATGTCTATGGGCTCTCAGTAATACTGGTCACCTAAACAGAGGTTAACCCTACCAGGTAAATACTGTCTATGGGCTCTCAGTAATACTGGTCACCTAAACAGAGGTTAACCTTACCAGGTAAATACTGTCTATGGGCTCTCAGTAATACTGGTCACCTAAACAGAGGTTAACCCTACCAGGTAAATACTGTCTATGGGCTCTGAGTAATACTGGTCACCTAAACAGAGGTTAACCCTACCAGGTAAATACTGTCTATGGGCTCTCAGTAATACTGGTCACCTAAACAGAGGTTAACCCTACCAGGTAAATACTGTCTATGGGCTCTGAGTAATACTGGTCACCTAAACAGAGGTTAACCCTACCAGGTAAATACTGTCTATGGGCTCTGAGTAATACTGGTCACCTAAACAGAGGTTAACCTTACCAGTTAAATACTGTCTATGGGCTCTCAGTAATACTGGTCACCTAAACAGAGGTTAACCCTACCAGGTAAATACTGTCTATGGGCTCAGAGTAATACTGGTCACCTAAACAGAGGTTAACCCTACCAGGTAAATACTGTCTATGGGCTCTCAGTAATACTGGTCACCTAAACAGAGGTTAACCCTACCAGGTAAATACTGTCTATGGGCTCTGAGTAATACTGGTCACCTAAACAGAGGTTAACCTTACCAGGTAAATACTGTCTATGGGCTCTGAGTAATACTGGTCACCTAAACAGAGGTTAACCCTACCAGGTAAATACTGTCTATGGGCTCTCAGTAATACTGGTCACCTAAACAGAGGTTAACCCTACCAGGTAAATACTGTCTATGGGCTCTGAGTAATACTGGTCACCTAAACAGAGGTTAACCTTACCAGGTAAATACTGTCTATGGGCTCTCAGTAATACTGGTCACCTAAACAGAGGTTAACCTTACCAGGTAAATACTGTCTATGGGCTCTCAGTAATACTGGTCACCTAAACAGAGGTTAACCCTACCAGGTAAATACTGTCTATGGGCTCTGAGTAATACTGGTCACCTAAACAGAGGTTAACCCTACCAGGTAAATACTGTCTATGGGCTCTCAGTAATACTGGTCACCTAAACAGAGGTTAACCTTACCAGGTAAATACTGTCTATGGGCTCTCAGTAATACTGGTCACCTAAACAGAGGTTAACCCTACCAGGTAAATACTGTCTATGGGCTCTGAGTAATACTGGTCACCTAAACAGAGGTTAACCTTACCAGTTAAATACTGTCTATGGGCTCTCAGTAATACTGGTCACCTAAACAGAGGTTAACCCTACCAGGTAAATACTGTCTATGGGCTCTGAGTAATACTGGTCACCTAAACAGAGGTTAACCCTACCAGGTAAATACTGTCTATGGGCTCTGAGTAATACTGGTCACCTAAACAGAGGTTAACCCTACCAGGTAAATACTGTCTATGGGCTCTGAGTAATACTGGTCACCTAAACAGAGGTTAACCCTACCAGTTAAATACTGTCTATGGGCTTTGAGTAATACTGGTCACCTAAACAGAGGTTAACCTTACCAGGTAAATACTGTCTATGGGCTCTGAGTAATACTGGTCACCTAAACAGAGGTTAACCTTACCAGGTAAATACTGTCTATGGGCTCTCAGTAATACTGGTCACCTAAACAGAGGTTAACCCTACCAGGTAAATACTGTCTATGGGCTCTCAGTAATACTGGTCACCTAAACAGAGGTTAACCCTACCAGGTAAATACTGTCTATGGGCTCTCAGTAATACTGGTCATCTAAACAGAGGTTAACCCTACCAGGTAAATACTGTCTATGGGCTCTGAGTAATACTGGTCACCTAAACAGAGGTTAACCCTACCAGGTAAATACTGTCTATGGGCTCAGAGTAATACTGGTCACCTAAACAGAGGTTAACCCTACCAGGTAAATACTGTCTATGGGCTCTGAGTAATACTGGTCACCTAAACAGAGGTTAACCTTACCAGGTAAATACTGTCTATGGGCTCTGAGTAATACTGGTCACCTAAACAGAGGTTAACCTTACCAGGTAAATACTGTCTATGGGCTCTGAGTAATACTGGTCACCTAAACAGAGGTTAACCCTACCAGGTAAATACTGTCTATGGGCTCTCAGTAATACTGGTCACCTAAACAGAGGTTAACCCTACCAGATAAATACTGTCTATGGGCTCAGAGTAATACTGGTCACCTAAACAGAGGTTAACCCTACCAGGTAAATACTGTCTATGGGCTCTGAGTAATACTGGTCACCTAAACAGAGGTTAACCTTACCAGGTAAATACTGTCTATGGGCTCTGAGTAATACTGGTCACCTAAACAGAGGTTAACCCTACCAGTTAAATACTGTCTATGGGCTCTGAGTAATACTGGTCACCTAAACAGAGGTTAACCCTACCAGGTAAATACTGTCTATGGGCTCTCAGTAATACTGGTCACCTAAACAGAGGTTAACCCTACCAGGTAAATACTGTCTATGGGCTCTCAGTAATACTGGTCACCTAAACAGAGGTTAACCCTACCAGGTAAATACTGTCTATGGGCTCTGAGTAATACTGGTCACCTAAACAGAGGTTAACCTTACCAGGTAAATACTGTCTATGGGCTCTGAGTAATACTGGTCACCTAAACAGAGGTTAACCCTACCAGGTAAATACTGTCTATGGGCTCTGAGTAATACTGGTCACCTAAACAGAGGTTAACCCTACCAGGTAAATACTGTCTATGGGCTCTCAGTAATACTGGTCACCTAAACAGAGGTTAACCCTACCAGTTAAATACTGTCTATGGGCTCTGAGTAATACTGGTCACCTAAACAGAGGTTAACCCTACCAGGTAAATACTGTCTATGGGCTCTGAGTAATACTGGTCACCTAAACAGAGGTTAACCCTACCAGGTAAATACTGTCTATGGGCTCTCAGTAATACTGGTCACCTAAACAGAGGTTAACCCTACCAGGTAAATACTGTCTATGGGCTTTGAGTAATACTGGTCACCTAAACAGAGGTTAAGCCTACCAGGTAAATACTGTCTATGGGCTCTCAGTAATACTGGTCACCTAAACAGAGGTTAACCCTACCAGTTAAATACTGTCTATGGGCTCTCAGTAATACTGGTCACCTAAACAGAGGTTAACCCTACCAGGTAAATACTGTCTATGGGCTCTGAGTAATACTGGTCACCTAAACAGAGGTTAACCCTACCAGGTAAATACTGTCTATGGGCTCTCAGTAATACTGGTCACCTAAACAGAGGTTAACCCTACCAGGTAAATACTGTCTATGGGCTCTCAGTAATACTGGTCACCTAAACAGAGGTTAACCCTACCAGGTAAATACTGTCTATGGGCTCTGAGTAATACTGGTCACCTAAACAGAGGTTAACCCTACCAGGTAAATACTGTCTATGGGCTCTGAGTAATACTGGTCACCTAAACAGAGGTTAACCCTACCAGGTAAATACTGTCTATGGGCTCTCAGTAATACTGGTCACCTAAACAGAGGTTAACCCTACCAGGTAAATACTGTCTATGGGCTCTCAGTAATACTGGTCACCTAAACAGAGGTTAACCTTACCAGGTAAATACTGTCTATGGGCTCAGAGTAATACTGGTCACCTAAACAGAGGTTAACCTTACCAGGTAAATACTGTCTATGGGCTCTCAGTAATACTGGTCACCTAAACAGAGGTTAACCCTACCAGGTAAATACTGTCTATGGGCTCTCAGTAATACTGGTCACCTAAACAGAGGTTAACCCTACCAGGTAAATACTGTCTATGGGCTCTGAGTAATACTGGTCACCTAAACAGAGGTTAAGCCTACCAGGTAAATACTGTCTATGGGCTCTGAGTAATACTGGACACCTAAACAGAGGTTAACCTTACCAGGTAAATACTGTCTATGGGCTCTCAGTAATACTGGTCACCTAAACAGAGGTTAACCTTACCAGGTAAATACTGTCTATGGGCTCTGAGTAATACTGGTCACCTAAACAGAGGTTAACCTTACCAGTTAAATACTGTCTATGGGCTCTGAGTAATACTGGTCACCTAAACAGAGGTTAACCCTACCAGGTAAATACTGTCTATGTATCTCCTGGGGATTTAGACTCTAACAAAGACAAAAGGATAGGCTGGTGTAATATAATAATAAAATATAACAATATCATAGTATTGTAATACAGTAGAATAATATTGTATTATATTATGTGTCATTTAATCGCTGACGTTTCAACCACAAGGTCTTTGTTGAATCAACAGCCCTCCATTTGATCTCCTCGTATTTGATTTGTCTACAGGAATACTGGAATATATTAACAATAATAGTTGTGTGAATGAATGTGTAACTAACTACAGGCATCTATGAACAGGCTAGAAGAAACAAGCATGTCTCTGTTATGATGGTAAGTGTTTGGCAGACAATGTAAACTTCCCAAATGGCACCCTATATAGTGCACCCTATTCTCTATATAATGCACACTATTCCCTATATAGTGCACCCTGTTCTCTATATAATGCACACTATTCCCTATATAGTGCACCCTATTCTCTATATAATGCACCCTATTCTCAATATAGTGCACACTATTCCCTACATAGTGCACCCTATTCCCTATATATAGTTCACCCTATTCCCTATATAGTGCACCATATTCTCTATACAGTGCACCCTATTCCCTATATAGTGCACCATATTCTCTATACAGTGCACCCTATTCCCTATATAGTGCACCCTATTCCCTATGTAGTGCATCCTATTCTCTATATAGGGCACACTATTCCCTATATAGTGCACCCTATTCCCTATATAGTGCACCCTATTCCCTATGTAGTGCACCATATTCTCTATACAGTGCACCCTATTCCCTATATAGTGCACCCTATTCTCTATATATAGTGCAACCTATTCCCTCTATAGCGCACCCTATTCCCTATATAGTGCACCCTATTCCCTATATAGTGCACCATATTCTCTATACAGTGCACCCTATTCTCTATATATAGTGCACCCTATGGGCTCTGGTCAAAAGTAGCACACTGTATAGGGTATAGAGTGCCATTTGGGACACAGGCAATGAGCTGATAGCAGTCACAGTGTGTTATCCTTCATTGTCTTTATCTAGCTACTGACTGTTACTGGTGCGGAGCGGTAAACCCTTCTGATAGCCCACACGCATCACACTCCCAATTTACAGGGAGAGAGGAGAGGGCAGCGAGGGTCTCTCTTTGGCCTTATTGCTCTGAGCTACAGCATAATGCAATAAAAGCCAGTGGGGCTGAAAGTGGAGCTAATGATGTGTGTGTGTGTGTGTGTGTGTGTGTCTGTTTGGTGTGTGTGTGTCTATTTGGTGTGAGTGTGTCTGTGTGGTGTGTGTGTGTCTATTTGGTGTGAGTGTGTCTGTTTCGTGTGAGTGTGTCTGTGTGGTGTGTGTGTGTGTGATGTGTGAGAGTGTGTGTGTGTGTGTGTGTGTGTGTGTGTGTGTGTGTGTGTGTGTGTGTGTGTGTGTGTGTGTGTGTGTGTGTGTGTGGTGTGATGTTCTAGAGCTGCTCTCAGGCTGTAATAATAAAACTAGTGTCAGTCAACCTATTGTTCCTTACCACATATCAGCTTTTAGTTGTAAGCTTGGGTAATACTGTAGAATCTATAATCTATCATTTATAATCCTAAATCTATCATCTCTGTTTTTATCATCTCTGTTACAGCAGTGGCAACATAGATAGGATGCTACTACAATGACCTGCACTACAACACAGAGTCAGCAGAGGAGGGAGGGGGGAGGGAGGGGGGAGGAAGAGGGAAGAAGAGGTAGGGAGAGTATGGAGGAGCGGAGTTAGGGACATAAATAGGATGCTACTACAATGACCTGCACTACAACACAGAGTCAGCAGAGGAGGGAGGAGGGGAAAGGAGGGAGGGAAGGAGAGAGGAGGGAGGCAGGGGAGAGGAGGGAGGAGGGGAGAGGAGGGAGGGAGGAGGAGAGAGGAGGGAGGCAGGGGAGAGGAAGGAGAGAGGACAGGAGGGAGGGAGAAGAGGGATGAGGAGGGGAGGGAGGGGCATAGATAGGATGCTACTACAATGACCTGCACTACAACACAGAGTCAGCAGAGGAGGGAGGGAGGGAGGGAGGGAGGGAGGGAGGGAGGGGAGGAGGGAGGGAGGGAGGGAGGGAGGGAGGGAGGGAGGGAGGGAGGAGGAGGAGAGGAGGGAGGGAGGAGAGAGGAGGGAGGGAGAGGAGTTAGGGACATAGATAGGATGCTACTACAATGACCTGCACTACAACACATAGAGTCAGCAGAGGAGGGAGGAGGGGAGAGGGAGAGGGAGGGAGGGAGGGTATGGAGGAGAGGAGGGAGGAGGGAGGGAGAGTATGGAGGAGAGGAGGGAGGGAGGAGAGGAGGGAGGGGAGAGGAGAGAGGGGAGGAGGAGGAGAGAGGAGGGAGGGAGGGGAGAAGAGGGAGGGAGGAGGAGGGAGGAGGAGAGAGGAGGGAGGCAGGGGAGAGGAGGGATAGAGGAGAGGAGAGGAGGGAGGGAGAGGAGAGGAGGGATGAGGAGGGGAGGGAGGGGCATAGATAGGATGCTACTACAATGACCTACACTACAACACATAGAGTCAGCAGAGGAGGGAGGGGGGGAGAGGGAGAGGGAGGGAGGAGGGGAGAGGGAGGGTATGGAGGAGAGGAGGGAGGGAGGAGAGAGGAGGGAGGAGGGAGGGAGGGGAGAGGGAGAGGGGAGGGGAGAGGGAGGGTATGGAGGAGAGGAGGGAGGGAGGAGAGAGGAGGGAGGAGGGAGGGAGGGGAGAGGGAGAGGGAGAGGAGGGAGGGAGGGAGATGGTGAAGTAAAGAGAGAATGATTAAGGGACAGAGACAGACAGAGAGGTAAAAGGGTAAAGACAGAGAGGTAAAAGGGTAAAGACAGAGAGGTAAAAGGGTAAAGACAGAGAGGTAAAAGGGTAAAGACAGAGAGGTAAAAGGGTAAAGACAGAGAGGTAAAAGGGTAAAGACAGAGAGGTAAAAGGGTTAAAGACAGAGAGGAAAGGGTAAAGACAGAGAGGTAAAAGGGTAAAGACAGAGGTAAAAGGGTAAAGACAGAGAGGTAAAAGGGTAAAGACAGAGAGGTAAAAGGGTAAAACAGAGAGGTAAAAGGGTAAAGACAGAGAGGTAAAAGGGTAAAGACAGAGAGGTAAAAGGGTAAAGACAGAGAGGTAAAAGGGTAAAGACAGAGAGGTAAAAGGGTAAAGACAGAGAGGTAAAGGGTAAAGACAGAGAGGTAAAAGGGTAAAGACAGAGAGGTAAAAGGGTAAAGACAGAGAGGTAAAAGGGTAAAGACAGAGAGGTAAAAGGGTAAAGACAGAGAGGTAAAAGGGTAAAGACAGAGGTAAAAGGGTAAAGACAGAGGTAAAAGGGTAAAGACAGAGAGGTAAAAGGGTAAAGACAGAGAGGTAAAAGGGTAAAGACAGAGAGGTAAAAGGGTAAAGACAGAGAGGTAAAAGGGTAAAGACAGAGAGGTAAAAGGGTAAAGACAGAGAGGTAAAAGGGTAAAGACAGAGAGGTAAAAGGGTAAAGACAGAGAGGTAAAAGGGTAAAGACAGAGAGGTAAAAGGGTAGACAGAGAGGTAAAAGGGTAAAGACAGAGAGGTAAAAGGGTAAAGACAGAGAGGTAAAAGGGTAAAGACAGAGAGGTAAAAGGGTAAAGACAGAGAGGTAAAAGGGTAAAGACAGAGGTAAAAGGGTAAAAGACAGAGAGGAAAAGGGTAAAGACGAGAGGAAAAGGGTAAAGGACAGAGAGGTTAAAAGGGTAAAGACAGAGAGGTAAAAGGGTTAAAGACAGAGAGGTAAAAGTAGGTAGAAAGACAGAGAGGTAAAAGGGTAAAGACAGAGAGGTAAAAGGGTAAAGACAGAGAGGTAAAAGGGTAAAGACAGAGAGGTAAAAGGGTAAAGACAGAGAGGTAAAAGGGTAAAGACAGAGAGGTAAAAGGGTAAAGAACAGAGAGGTAAAAGGGTAAAGACAGAGAGGTAAAAGGGTAAAGACAGAGAGGTAAAAAAGGGTAAAGACAGAGAGGTAAAAGGGTAAAGACAGAGAGGTAATAAAAGGGTTTAAAGACAGAGAGAGGTAAAAGGGTAACGACAGAGAGGTAAAAGGGTAAAGACCGAGAGGTAAAAGGGTAAAGACAGAGAGGTAAAAGGGTAAAGACAGAGAGGTAAAAGGGTAAAGACAGAGAGGTAAAGGGTAAAGACAGAGAGGTAAAAGGGTAAAGACAGAGAGGTAAAAGGGTAAGACAGAGAGGTAAAAGGGTAAAGACAGAGAGGTAAAAGGGTAAAGACAGAGAGGTAAAAGGGTAAAGACAGAGAGGTAAAAGGGTAAAGACAGAGAGGTAAAGGGTAAAGACAGAGAGGTAAAAGGGTAAAGACAGAGGTACAGAGGTAGATCGTTTGCGTTGCGGTTGAGAAGTGGTGAGGTGCTACAGGTGGGTCTACTGTGATCACACGGTTAGATGGCTGGAGGGGAGGGAGGGGTGAGGAAGAGGCAGATGATATCAACATCATCAATCATCATCATCATGGTATCACAGTTTCCTACCCCGTGTCCTCTGTTCTCTCTCTCTCTTATATCTTAACAGTGTTGTTGGAGTACAGGCCGTAGCTCTGCAGCTCTGTGTAAGGAGCGGTAGCGCCCCCTGTGTCTAAGGCTGAGCACTGAATGGTCTGAGCGGCGGATGCGGCGGTGGCGGCTCGCGTGGTGGACACCTTCATTCGCTGAGACTCGGTTCGCGACTTGTAGCAGAACTCCACCAACGCCACCAGCATGGCCAGGCCCAGCCCTCCAATCAGAATGTAGAACACTCCGGCCACGTTGCTCAGGCTCAACGCACTTGTCTTATCCTGGGGGGAGAGACGGGGTAAGAAGGAGAGGGGAGGACACACACACACATACATTACACACACACACACCTTACACACACACATTACACAGACACACACATTGCACACACACATTACACAGACATACATTACACACACACACACACACATTGCACACTACACACACACATTACATACACACACATTACACATACATATTACACACATACACACACACATACGCATTACACACACATTACACACACATTACACACACATACACACAATCATTACAAACACACACACACACATTACACACACACAATGACAGCGTACATAGAAAACATGTAAACACACACAGAAACAGCATGCACAGAGACAAACAAATGTGGTACACACGCGCACACACACACAGACACAATTGTGTCAGGACTCCCAGAAACACATAACAGTTCTGCCCTGCTTAGTTAACTAACCCAAACCCTGCTTAGTTAACCAACCCAAACCCTGCTTAGTTAACCAACCCAAACCCTGCTTAGTTAACCAACCCAAACCCTGCTTAGTTAACCAACCCAAACCCTGCTTAGTTAACTAACCCAAACCCTGCTTAGTTAACTAACCCAAACCCTGCTTAGTTAACCAACCCAAACCCTGCTTAGTTAACTAACCCAAACCCTGCTTAGTTAACCAACCCAAACCCTGCTTAGTTAACCAACCCAAACCCTGCTTAGTTAACTAACCCAAACCCTGCTTAGTTAACTAACCCAAACCCTGCTTAGTTAACTAACCCAAACCCTGCTTAGTTAACTAACCCAAACCCTGCTTAGTTAACTAACCCAAACTCTGCTTAGTTAACTAACCCAAACTCTGCTTAGTTAACTAACTCAAACCCTGCTTAGTTAACTAACCCAAACCCTGCTTAGTTAACTAACCCAAACCCTGCTTAGTTAACTAACCCAAACCCTGCTTAGTTAACTAACCCAAACCCTGCTTAGTTAACTAACTCAAACCCTGCTTAGTTAACTAACCCAAACCCTGCTTAGTTAACTAACCCAAACCCTGCTTAGTTAACTAACCCAAACCCTGCTTAGTTAACTAACTCAAACCCTGCTTAGTTAACTAACTCAAACCCTGCTTAGTTAACTAACCCAAACCATGCTTAGTTAACTAACCCAAACCCTGCTTAGTTAACTAACTCAAACCCTGCTTAGTTAACTAACTCAAACCCTGCTTAGTTAACTAACCCAAACCCTGCTTAGTTAACTAACCCAAACCCTGCTTAGTTAACTAACCCAAACCCTGCTTAGTTAACTAACTCAAACCATGCTTAGTTAACTAATTCAAACCATGCTCAGTTAACTAACCCAAACCCTGCTTAGTTAACTAACCTAAACCATGCTTAGTTAGTTAACTAAGCAGGGTTTGGGTTAGTTAACTCAAACCATGCTTAGTTAACTAATTCAAACCATGCTCAGTTAACTAACCCAAACCCTGCTTAGTTAACTAACCCAAACGAATAACAGGTAGACAAGATAATACTCACTAAACAACACATGCAACTTCACAGTACTAATATAACACACTGGCTTCATTAAGAAACTAACTATTGTTTGAAACTAACTTGACATAGTAAATAACCCACTCACTCCGCACTCAGACACATAGATAGTACTTGAAGAGCTAGTCTAACATTATATACATTTCCTTTCTTTATTTCTGAGGGGGTTTAGATAAAGTGCATTTTTAATGACAATAAAACTTGAGTCAAATCCTCAAAAGATCCATGCATCCATGCAGCATAAGGAGGGTTGAGGCCGTTTCTTCATTCACAGTGGTGAGAAACCATGCAGGTCAAGACAATCGGATCATTATCAAACTCCCTGAGTCTGCTTTAGGGTTATGTTGGGTGTAGGGGGTTGCTAGCCTCGCGAGACAGCCTGATATTGCAAGCTTAATCATTTAATTTACTGTATGCTCGGAAGCTCAGTCTAGCTCGCAAGACTAACGGGTTGCTAGGCTGAACAGGATCAGGCTGGTTCGCGAGTCTAAGAGGCTAGGCTGAACAGCCTTCCCTGTAGCTCAGTTGGTAGAGCATGGTGTTTGCAACACCAGGGTTGTGGGTTCGATTCCCACGGGGGGCCAGCACAGAAAAAAAATAAAAATAAAAAAAATAAAAAAAATGTATGAAATTGTATGAAATGTATGCATTCACTACTGTAAGTCACTCTGGATAAGAGTGTCTGCTAAATGACTAAAAATGTAAAAAAAAACAGGATCAGGGTGGCTTGCGAGGCTAAGGGGTTGCTAGGCTGAACAGGATCAGGGTGGCTTGCGAGGCTAAGGGGTTGCTAGGCTAAACAGTATCAGGGTGGCTCGCGAGGCTAAGGGGTTGCTAGGCTGAACAGGATCAGGCTGGCACGCGAGGCTAAGGGGTTGCTAGGCTGAACAGGATCAGGGTGGCTTTGCGAGGCTAAGGGGTTGCTAGGCTGAACAGGATCAGGCTGGCACGCGAGGCTACTGGGTTGCTAGGCTAAATAGTATCTGTAGGTTTTATAGGTTTTGGGTGGGGTGCACCTCTCCCACTGGAGAGGGTAGAGCCAGACCAGACAGGCTGGTGTGGAGAGGTGTTTCAGGGCCTGGCAACAAGAGGTGCATTGGATCCATGGGGGTCACATCCACAGACAGAGAAGGAGCCAAGGTCATGTTAGGAGCCATGGGTCAGGGGTTAGGAGTGGTCTGAGCCCTTCACAGGGTCCATCATGTAAATCAAAATCACACACTCCCTCTCTTTCTCCACACTGACATCCAGGCTGCATCCAAAATGGCATCCTAAGTGAACTGTATAGAGAATTAGGTTGCCATTTCAGACACAACTCAGTCCCATCGTGGAGCCTTAGGGCGCTGTTCTTTGTTTTGTTCTCTGCCTGTCTGCTTTAAGAGACCACTCTGCTGACAACAGCTACAGTGCATTCAGAAAGTATTCAGACCTCATTACTTTTTCCACATTTTGTTACGCTACAGCCTTATTCTAAAATTGATTAAATCGTTTTTTCCCTCATCAATCGACACATAATACCCCATAATGACAAAGCAAAAACTTAAATATCACATTTACATAAGTACTCAGACCTTTTACTCAGTACTTTCTTGAAGCACCTTTAGCAGCGATTACAGCCTCGAGTCTTCTTGCATATGACGCTACAAGCTTGGCACACCTGTATTTGGGGAGTTTCATCCATTCTTCTCTGCAGATCCTCTCAAGCTCTGTCAGGTTGGATGGGGAGCGTTGCTGCACAGCTATTTTCAGGTCTCTCCAGAGATGTTCGATAGGGTTCAAGTCCGGGCTTGCGCTGGGCCACTCAAGGACATTCAGAGACTTACCCTGAAGCCACTCCTGCATTGTCTTGGCTGTGTGCTTAGGGTCGTTGTCCAGTTGGAACGTGAACCTTCGCCCCAGTCTGAGGTCCTGAGCGCTCTGGAGCAGGTTTTCATCAAGGATCTCTCTGTACTTTGCACCGTTCATCTTTCCCTCGATCCTGACTAGTCTCCCAGTCCCTGCCGCTGAAAAACATCCCACAGTATGCTGCCACCACCATGCTTCACCGTAGGGATGGTGCCGGGTTTCCTCCAGACATGACGCTTGGCATTCAGGCCAAAGAGTTCTTGGTTTCATCAGACCAGAGAATCTTGTTTCTCATGATCTGAGAGTCCTTTAGGTGCCTTTTGGCAAACATGTTGCATTTTACTGAGGATTGGCTTCTGTCTGGCCACTCACTCTACCATAAAGGCATGATTGGTGGAGTGCTGTAGAGATGGTTGTCCTTCTGGAAGGTTCTCCTCTCCACAGAGGAACTCTGGAGCACTGTCAGAGTGACCATCATGTTCTTGGTCACCTCCCCAACCAAGGCCCTTCTCCCCTGATTGCTCAGTTTGGCCGGGCGGCCAGCTCTAGGAAGAGTCTTGGTGGTTCCAAACTTCTACCATTTAAGAATGATAGAGGCCACTCTGTTCTTGGTACCTTCCCCAGATCTGTGCATCGACACAATCCTGTCTCGGAACTCTACAGACAACTCCTTTGACCTCATGGCTTGATTTTTGCTCTGACAATCACTGTCAACTGTGGGACCTTCTATAGACAGGTGTGTGCCTTTCCAAATCATGTCCAATAAATTGAATTTACCACAGGTGGACTCCAATCAAGTTGTAGGAACATCTCAAGGATGATCAATGGAAACAGGATGCACCTGAGCAGCTCAATTTGGAGTCTCATATCAAAGGGTCTGAATACTTGTGTAAAGGTTTTTATTGTTAATACATTTGCACAAATTTCTAAAAACCTGTTTTCACTTTGTCATTATGGGGTATTGTGTGTAGATTGATGAGGGAAAATGTAATTAAATCAATTTTAGAATAAGGCTCTAACGTAACAAAATGTGGAATAAAGTGAAGGGGTCTGAATACTTTCCGAATACACTGTATGTACTGATCTCTGTATGTTTCTATTCCCTCTGGTTGACATAACCTAGATCAGCAGAGTGCACTTTACAATGATGTACTTCAACATAATGTAGTAGTATACATAAGGACAATCTCATTCTGACATGAGGGATGCCTGCAACAAGATCACCATCATTTGTTAGCTATGCATCACTCCAAAACAACCTCACAGAAAGTGAATGTTACGCTCTCTTCAAAGAGACATGCCAACATGTATTGCTTAGAGGTACTGTAGCTGATGTTCTGCAATACGGAGCAGGCAGCATACATTATGTTCTTGTGTATCACAACACATGACCTCTAACATATTTGATTTAACAATGTAATCTCCACTGTTTTACCTCAACCATCAAGGTCAGTAGTTCATTCAATCCTTGGCCTCATTATGGAGAGAACAGCGAACGGCTCCCAATGCCAGAGAGAGAGAGAGAGAGAGAGAGAGAGAGAGAGAGAGAGAGAGAGAGAGAGAGAGAGAGAGAGAGAGAGAGACACAGAGAGAGAGAGAGAGAGACACAGAGAGAGAGAGAGAGACACACCGAGAGAGAGAGAGAGACACAGAGAGAGAGAGTAGACCAGAGAGAGAGAGAGTAGACCAGAGAGAGAGAGAGTAGACCAGAGAGAGAGAGAGACAGAGAGAGAGAGAGAGACACAGAGAGAGAGACACAGAGAGAGAGAGAGACAGAGAGAGAGACACAGAGAGAGACAGAGAGAGAGACAGAGGCATAGAGAGACAGAGAGAGAGAGACAGAGAGAGAGAGACACAGAGAGAGACAGACAGAGAGAGACAGACAGAGAGAGACAGACAGAGAGAGACAGAGGCAGAGAGAGACAGAGAGAGAGAGACAGAGAGAGAGAGAGACAGAGAGAGAGACACAGAGAGAGAGACACAGAGAGAGAGACACAGAGAGAGAGAGAGAGAGAGAGAGAGAGAGAGACACACAGAGAGAGACAGACAGACAGAGACAGAGGCAGAGAGAGAGACACAGAGAGAGACAGACAGAGAGAGACAGAGGCAGAGAGAGACAGAGAGAGAGAGACAGAGAGAGAGAGAGAGAGAGACACAGAGAGAGACAGACAGAGAGAGACAGACAGAGAGAGACAAAGGCAGAGAGAGACAGAGGCAGAGAGAGACAGAGAGAGAGAGACAGAGAGAGAGAGACAGAGAGAGAGAGAGAGAGACAGAGAGAGCGAGCCAATCTCAGTCACTATACTAATGAGCACCATGTTTAAGAGAGATAGAGCAAAAGTTTGAGATATAAGGGCTGGTCTGTAGTTTCAGACTGGTTTTGGATCAGGGGTTTTGAGGAGGTTGTGAGGAGTGTTTGGGGGCTACGACTGGTCTAGGATCAGGGGTTTTATGCGGGTGTGTTTGGGGGTATAAGGACTGAGTTATAGTGTGTGACTGACCTTGCGTCCGGAGTCGTTGCTGCCACACTCTCCTTTATCGTACCACCATTTGTTCTTTAGTTTGTCTAAGACGGCCTGCTCATTGAGCTTCAACACGGCTAGGTTTACCGGGATCCTGCACGTACACCGCACCACACCCAGGACGGGGCAGGGCAGGGCCATAACATAAATAACATAGCATAACATATGTTATCTTATGTCAGTCATTCAGAACATGTCCAATCATATACCACATCTACGCATCAAGGATTACTGCACTTTAGCTGTGTCACTGGTTAGTAGTCTGAACCCACACACACACACATGTTCACTCACAGGCAAGTACATAAAGTATACATCAACATCATCAGCAACATACACATGTACATCAGAGTCAAAGTGATATGTGTTAATACTCCATCTCTCCCTATTGTACTGTACGGTAGTAGATGTGTATTACTGTATCACTTTGGGTAACCGGCACACCAGCTGTGAACCCTCTGTTACGGAACACAACACATCAGAAAATATTCTGATTCTATTCCCCTTTAAAAGCTGTAGGAGCATCTAGGTAGTAGGAGATGCTTGGGGACAAAGACACAAACAAACCCAATTCTGATGTTTGTGTGGAGTCATCAGTGTATCAGCTTGACAGGGATCCTACACATGAATAAAATACTACCCTTACTTATTCATGAGGACAGGGTAAGGAGGGGGAGGCTACTAAAATACAAACGGTGCTAATTCCAGATACCCTCTGCCCAGAAGGACTACAGTAGTTTATGTTGGCTAGGGAGAGAGTATAATGTTTCTCTGTAGTTTTAAGTTGCCCCTTTATACAGAGTTGAAGCACTTGTTACGCTGCGTGTTGAAGTCGGGGCCATAGAACTATCGATGCCTCGGGAGAGATACAATATCATGTCTCTCTTGTGTTTCGCAGAGTTGTCAGGAAGTGTTTCCATCCAGAGTGTCTGAGCAGCTTTGTGATTGGCCAGTTACCCCCCTGGTGGATCAGCGTGGTTGGTTGAAACAGGGTTCTGACCTTGGAGTCCCCGCCCCCGCTGCCACACTCGCCCTTGTCGTACCACCATTTGTTTTTCAGTTTGTCCAACAGGCCTTGCTCGTTCAGTTTTAACACGGCCAGGTTAACAGGGTTTCTTTAGAACGATAATAGATACAATCATAACTGGGTCAGTTTTACTGGGTTAGGAAATACTAAAAAAAATGTATTTTATGGACAGGTATATAAATATATATTTATAGACTGTACAGAGCGATTATGAAAATGTTGGAGCTATATTTTAATAATGATAACTGTATAATGAAAAAGTATATGGACAGGTAGGTAAGTAGTTATGATTATGAATGTTGAACCACCTGCATGGCTAAGACTATGGAGTGAATACACCATGAGGTTGATCTTGAGTTTGGACACTCTAAATGCTTGATATACAGTATATTATTTGTATATCTCAATGGACTGAAATGCTTGCTGGCCATACTTGAGTCAGGTTTATCCACAGAGAGGACAGGACTTCTTCGAAGAGGGAGACAGCAGATATCATGGAGATGCTTCAGATATGGAAGTCTGCCTGCCTGCATGTCACTAGATGATCATGTCTTTTGTGTTTCCACTATGTGGATATGTCTTGCTATGGAAACGGAGAACTATAAATATCCCAACCTCCCTTAACATTCTTATAGACAGCAATACAGTGTTCAGAAATGAAGGGCTATCAGCATTCCATCCATACAAATATGCTTAGATGTTGAGTCTCAAAACTCACTTTAGAGTAGACTGAAGTTTCTCTCACTGCTTTCTTAGTTGATTATTGACTCTAGCATAGAAAGGAAACCCCCAACTAGCTCAGCGAAATTAACTACCACATCCATATCTATAGCACCTCTCTGATAGGCTATCTGTCTCTCTCAATCCCAGGAACTGTCTCTCTCTCGCTCTCTCTCTCATCCCAGGTAGAGTCAGACATTGACTTTTATGTGTTCATGTACAGTATATAACAATATACCCTGTTGGTGGGATAGAGGTCCAGTAGATGATACGACAGAGTGCTTGGTGGATGGTTAGAGGTTAGAGGTTACAGGTCCAGTAGATGAGGCAGCAGAGTGCTTGGTGGTGGGTTAGAGGTCAGAGGTCGAGTAGATGAGACGACAGAGTGCTTGGTGATGGTTTAGAGGTCAGAGGTCGAGTAGATGAGACGACAGAGTGCTTGGTGGATGGTTAGAGGTTAGAGGTCGAGTAGATGAGACGACAGAGTGCTTGGTGGATGGTTAGAGGTTAGAGGTCGAGTAGATGAGGCGACAGAGTGTTTGGTGGATGGTTAGAGGTTAGAGGTCCAGTTGATGAGACGACAGAGTGCTTGGTGGATGGTTAGAGGTCAGAGGTCCAGTAGATGAGGCGACAGTGTTTGGTGGATGGTTAGAGGTTAGAGGTCGAGTAGATGAGACGACAGAGTGCTTGGTGGATGGTTAGAGGTTAGAGGTCCAGTAGATGAGACGACAGAGTGCTTGGTGGATGGTTAGAGTTCAGAGGTCGAGTAGATGTGGCAACAGAGTGTTTGGTGGTGGGTTAGAGGTCAGAGGTCGAGTAGATGAGGCGACAGAGTGCTTGGTGGATGGTTAGAGGTTAGAGGTCCAGTAGATGAGACGACAGAGTGTTTGGTGGTGGGTTAGAGGTCAGAGGTCGAGTAGATGAGGCGACAGAGTGCTTTGTGGATGGTTAGAGGTTAGAGGTCCAGTAGATGAGACGACAGAGTGCTTGGTGGATGGTTAGAGTTCAGAGGTCGAGTAGATGTGGCAACAGAGTGTTTGGTGGTGGGTTAGAGGTCAGAGGTCGAGTAGATGAGGCGACAGAGTGCTTGGTGGATGGTTAGAGGTTAGAGGTCCAGTAGATGAGACGACAGAGTGTTTGGTGGTGGGTTAGAGGTCAGAGGTCGAGTAGATGAGGCGACAGAGTGCTTTGTGGATGGTTAGAGGATAGAGGTGGAGTAGATGTGGCGACAGAGTGTTTGGTGGTGGGTTAGAGATCAGAGTTCGAGTAGATGAGACGACAGAGTGCTTGGTGATGGGTTAGAGGTTAGAGGTCCAGTAGATGAGACGACAGAGTGCTTGGTGATGGGTTAGAGGTTAGAGGTCGAGTAGATGAGACGACAGAGTGCTTGGTGGATGGTTAGAGGTTAGAGGTCGAGTAGATGAGACGACAGAGTGTTTGGTGGATGGTTAGAGGTTAGAGGTTAGAGGTCGAGTAGATGAGACGACAGAGTGTTTGGTGATGGGTTAGAGGTCAGAGGTCGAGTAGATGAGACGACAGAGTGCTTGGTGGATGGTTAGAGGTCAGAGGTCGAGTAGATGTGGCGACAGAGTGTTTGGTGGTGGGTTAGAGGTCAGAGGTCGAGTAGATGAGGCGACAGAGTGCTTGGTGGATGGTTAGAGGATAGATGTTAGAGATCGAGTAGATGAGACGACAGAGTGCTTGGTGGTGGGTTAGAGGTCAGAGGTCGAGTAGATGAGGCGACAGAGTGCTTGGTGGATGGTTAGAGGATAGAGGTGGAGTAGATGTGGCGACAGAGTGCTTGGTGGTGGGTTAGAGGTCAGAGATCGAGTAGATGAGACGACAGAGTGCTTGATGGATGGTTAGAGGTCAGAGGTCGAGTAGATGAGGCGACAGAGTGCTTGGTGGTGGGTTAAAAGAGGAGTGGGTTTTCCCAACAAAACACAACAGTACACGTCAGGGATGAAGCTAGGACAAGGTCAAAACACAACAGTATACTCCAGGGATGAAGCTAGGACAAAGTCAAAACACAACAGTACATGTCAAGGATGAAGCTAGGACAAGGTCAAAATACAACAGTACACGTCAGGGATGAAGCTAGGACAAGGTCAAAACACAACAGTATACTCCAGGGATGAAGCTAGGACAAGGTCAAAACACAACAGTATACTCCAGGGATTAAGCTAGGACAAAGTCAAAACACAACAGTATACTCCAGGGATGAAGCTAGGACAAAGTCAAAACACAACAGTATACTCCAGGGATGAAGCTAGGACAAGGTCAAAACACAACAGTATACTCCAGGGATGAAGCTAGGACAAGGTCAAAACACAACAGTATACTCCAGGGATGAAGCTAGGACAAAGTCAAAACAGAACAACAGTCTTCAGGGTAACAACAGTTGAGATCCTGTGAAATGAAGAGCTGTTAATGTAGCAATTCTGAAAGATGAATTCAATCAAACTGGCATCGTATCTCATATTGACTGTACTAAAATGATACTGCAGAATGGTTTCAGACACTGTGAGAATATTCAGTAGACTCCCCTCACAGGTAGACGCTTCTAGATTTAGAACGTGTCCTGTGTGAGAACAAAGGTGTCACCAGGCAACACCTCTAAGGCACATTTGATTGAACAGAGCCCTTAGTAAACAAAAAAGGGGGTGTCCACAAATTTCTGATTCGGACAGAGAATAATTAAACAAATTATAATTTGTACGGCTTGATTTACCCACATCTTAAGTGTCTAGCCAGAACAATGCGATCTCAATGAATGAAAGAGACCATTCAGTCTAAAATTGTCTCAGACTCTCTTACAAAACATTATCTGAGTAATGAACCCCGTCTTCTCTGTCAGTATCAGACATCTGTGAATACCACCGACCTCGCTCAGTGTGTGTGTCATCTTAGGCTGCTGGGGGGAGAAAGGAGGAGTTAGGAGTGTATGTGTGTGTCGTGTCTGTGAGTGTGTGTGTGTGTGTGTGTGTGTGTGTGTGTGTGTGTGAATGAGTGAGAGAAAGAAATGGATTGTGAAAAAGGACCTTCGCTGTGTGCATGCAGCCTACAGTGACAGTCCACTAAATTACTATTCAAAGACACTAAATGAAATCTCCCCAAAGGAGACTTCTCATTAAAATACATGGAGAGGATTGGGACCCTCCAAGCCCTCTCTGGAACAGAATACATGGAGAGGATTAGGACCCTCCAAGCCCTTTCTGGAACAGAATACATGGAGAGGATTAGGACCCTCCAAGCCCTCTCTGGAACAGAATACATGGAGAGGATTAGGACCCTCCAAGCCCTTTCTGGAACAGAATACATGGAGAGGATTAGGACCCTCCAAGCCCTTTCTGGAACAGAATACATGGAGAGGATTAGGACACCTCCAAGCCCTTTCTGGAACAGAATACATGGAGAGGATTAGGACCCTCCAAGCCCTTTCTGGAACAGAATACATGGAGAGGATTAGGACCCTCCAAGCCCTTTCTGGAACAGAATACATGGAGAGGATTAGGACACCTCCAAGCCCTTTCTGGAACAGAATACATGGAGAGGATTAGGATCCTCCAAGTCCTTTCTGGAACAGAATACATGGAGAGGATTAGGACCCTCCAAGCCCTTTCTGGAACAGAATACATGGAGAGGATTAGGACACCTCCAAGCCCTTTCTGGAACAGAATACATGGAGAGGATTAGGACCCTCCAAGCCCTTTCTGGAACAGAATACATGGAGAGGATTAGGACCCTCCAAGCCCTCTCTGGAACAGAATACATGGAGAGGATTAGGACCCTCCAAGCCCTTTCTGGAACAGAATACATGGAGAGGATTAGGACCCTCCAAGCCCTTTCTGGAACAGAATACATGGAGAGGATTAGGACACCTCCAAGCCCTTTCTGGAACAGAATACATGGAGAGGATTAGGACACCTCCAAGCCCTTTCTGGAACAGAATACATGGAGAGGATTAGGACACCTCCAAGCCCTTTCTGGAACAGAATACATGGAGAGGATTAGGACCCTCCAAGCCCTTTCTGGAACAGAATACATGGAGAGGATTAGGACACCTCCAAGCCCTTTCTGGAACAGAATACATGGAGAGGATTAGGACCCTCCAAGCCCTTTCTGGAACAGAATACATGGAGAGGATTAGGACCCTCCAAGCCCTTTCTGGAACAGAATACATGGAGAGGATTAGGACCCTCCAAGCCCTTTCTGGAACAGAATACATGGAGAGGATTAGGACACCTCCAAGCCCTTTCTGGAACAGAATACATGGAGAGGATTAGGACACCTCCAAGCCCTTTCTGGAACAGAATACATGGAGAGGATTAGGACACCTCCAAGCCCTTTCTGGAACAGAATACATGGAGAGGATTAGGACACCTCCAAGCCCTTTCTGGAACAGAATACATGGAGAGGATTAGGACACCTCCAAGCCCTTTCTGGAACAGAATACATGGAGAGGATTAGGACCCTCCAAGCCCTTTCTGGAACAGAATACATGGAGAGGATTAGGACACCTCCAAGCCCTTTCTGGAACAGAATACATGGAGAGGATTAGGACCCTCCAAGCCCTTTCTGGAACAGAATACATGGAGAGGATTAGGACCCTCCAAGCCCTTTCTGGAACAGAATACATGGAGAGGATTAGGACCCTCCAAGCCCTTTCTGGAACAGAATACATGGAGAGGATTAGGACCCTCCAAGCCCTTTCTGGAACAGAATACATGGAGAGGATTAGGACCCTCCAAGCCCTTTCTGGAACAGAATACATGGAGAGGATTAGGACACCTCCAAGCCCTTTCTGGAACAGAATACCTATAAGACATGGACTGTAGTCATGAGAGGTGAGGTTAGGTGGGTGTTGAGTTGTCTGCTGTAGCTGTTACCAAATAATACAAATAATGACAAATACAAAATCAGTTTTTCTAATCACTTCTCATTAAAGCCTCATAACATCAGTCTGCATTGATGATCTGAGTGCTTACAGGAGTATCAGTGAAAACACTAGACAGACGTCTGTTTAAATGTAGTACCACATAGAGCTTCTGCCCAGATACATTGTTTGTGAGAGCTGTGTGTGTGTGTTTGTGTGATTGCTTGTCTGAAGTTAGAAAGAGAGAGTGAGACAAAGAGAGAGAGGGAGAGAGAAAGAAAGAGAGAGAGACAGAGAGACAGAGAGAGAAAGAGAGAGAGAGACAGAGGGAGACAGACCATAGTTGAGGCTTCAAGGGAAACAGGCCAAATAAAACTGCACTAGAACACAACACAGGCATCAGACTGAGAGAGGAGAACAGAGGAGAGAGGAGAACAGAAAAAGAGGAGAACAGAGGAGAACAGAGGAGAACAGAGGAGAACAGAGGAGAACAGATAAAGAGGAGAACAGAGGAGAACAGAGGAGAACAGAGGAGAACAGAGGAGAACAGAGGAGAACAGAGAACAGAGGAGAACAGAGGAGAACAGAGAACAGAGGAGAACAGAAGAGAAGAGATGAGAAGAGAAGAAAGGAGAGAGGAGTAAAGGAGAGGAGAACAAGTGTTTCTGAAGGAGGGAGGAAAGAAAGTGGGGGTCAGATTTCCACAGACCACTTCTGTAAGCACTCAGTCCTGTCAGCCTGACCAAGGCCTAAGAGGTGGATGTCAAGGGCTTAGCAAGGCTTCAGCTCTCACTGACACAGAGATATACTGTTCTGCAGTAGTCACAGAGGTTACACAGACACAGAGATATACTGCTCTGCAGTAGTCACAGAGGTTACACAGACACAGAGATATACTGTTCTGCAGTAGTCACAGAGGTTACACAGACACAGAGATATACTCTTCTGCAGTAGTCACAGAGGTTACACAGACACAGAGATATACTGCTCTGCAGTAGTCACAGAGGTTACACAGACACAGAGATATACTGTTCTGCAGTAGTCACAGAGGTTACACAGACACAGAGATATACTGCTCTGCAGTAGTCACAGAGGTTACACAGACACAGAGATATACTGCTCTGCAGTAGTCACAGAGGTTACACAGACACAGAGATATACTGTTCTGCAGTAGTCACAGAGGTTACACAGACACAGAGATATACTGCTCTGCAGTAGTCACAGAGGTTACACAGACACAGAGATATACTGCTCTGCAGTAGTCACAGAGGTTACACAGACACAGAGATATACTGCTCTGCAGTAGTCACAGAGGTTACACAGACACAGAGATATACTGTTCTGCAGTAGTCACAGAGGTTACACAGACACAGAGATATACTGCTCTGCAGTAGTCACAGAGGTTACATAGACACAGAGATATACTGCTCTGCAGTAGTCACAGAGGTTACATAGACACAGAGATACAGTGGCAAGAAAAAGTATGTGAACCCTTTGGAATTACCTGGATTTCTGCATAAATTGGTCATAAAATTTGATTTGATCTTTATCTAAGTTGCAACAATAGACAAACGCAGTCTGCTTAAACTAATAATACACCAACAATATGTGTTCATGTCTTTATTGAACACACCATGTAAACATTCACAGTGCAGGGTGGAATAAGTATGTGAACCCTTGGATTTAATAACTGGTTTACCCTCCTTTGACAGCAATAACCTCAAACAAATGTTTTCTGTAGTTGTGGATCAGACCTGCACAACGGTCAGGAGGAATTTTGGACCATTCCTCTTTACAAAACTATTTCAGTTCAGCAATATTTTTGGGATGTCTGGTATGAACTGCTCTCTTGAGGTCATGCAACAGCATCTCAGACGGGTTGAGGTCAGGACTCTGACTGGGACACTCCAGAAGGCATATTTTCTTTTGTTGAAGCCATTTTGTTGTTGATTTACTTCTGTGTTTTGGGTCGTTGTCCTGTTGCATCACCCAACTTATGTTGAGCTTCATTTGGCCGACAGATAGCCTTACATTCTCCTGCAAAATGTATTGATAAACTTGGGAATTCATTTTTCTGTCGATGATATCAAGCTGTCCAGGCCCTGAGGCAGCAAAGCTGCTCCAAACCATGATGCTCCCTCCACCATACTTTACAGTTGGGATGCTGTGCCTTTTTTCCTCCACACACAGTGTTGTGTTTTCCTTCCAAACAACACACCTTTAGTTTCATCTGTCCACAGAATATTTTGCCAGTAACGCTGTGGAACATCCAGGTGCTCTTTTGTGAACTTCAGACGTGCAGCAATGTTTTTATTGGAAAGCAGCGGCTTCTTCCATGGTGTCCTCCCATGAACACCATTCTTGTTTAGTGTTTTACCTATCGTAGACTCGTCAACAGAGATGTTAGCATGTTCCAGAGATATCTGTAAGTCTTTAGCTGACACTCTAGGATTCTTCTTAACCTCAGTGAGCATTCTGCGCTGTGCTATTGCAGTCATCTTTGCAGTACGGCACTCCTAGGGAGAGTAGCAACAGTGCTGAACTTCCTTATTTATACGCAGTTTGTCTTACCGTGGACTGATGGACATCAAGGCTTTCAGAGATACTTTTTTAACCCTTTCCAGCTTTATGAAAGTCAACAATTCTTAATATTAGGTCTCCTGGGATCTCTTTTGTTTGAGGCATGGTTCACATCAGGCAATGCTTCTTGTGAATAGCAAACTCAAAATTTGTGAGTGTTTCTTACAGGGCAAGGCAGCTCTAACCAACATCTCCAATCTCATCTCATTGATTGGACTCCAGGTTAGCTGACTCCTGACTCCAATTAGCTTTTGTAGAAGTCATTAGCCTAGGGGTTCACATACGTTTTCCAACCTACACTGTGAATGTTTAAATGATGTATTCAATATAGAGAAGAAAAATACAATAATTTGTGTGTTATTAGTTTAAGCACACTGTGTATGTCTATTGTTGTGACAGATGAAGATCAGGTCAAATTTTATGACCAATTTATTCCGAAATCCAGGTAATTCCAAAGGGTTCACATACTTTTTCTTGCCACTGTATACAGCTCTGCAGTAGCCCTAGAGCAGTGGTTCTTAACCTTGTTGGAGGTACTGACCCCCACCAGTTTCATATGTGCATTCACCGAACCCTTCTTAATTGGAAAAATAAAATTCAAAACATAGGTATATATTTTACTGGTGCACAAAATGAACCGTGCATCAACATCAGTGTGCAACTACTTGAGCCAAGATGTCTTTGCTCATGTCCTCTATTCTGTCGCTAATGGTGTCATTTGAAAGAGGAATTTGGGATAACTTAATTTCAGCCGCTTTTCCTAGCATGATATTCGCCATCTTCAACACAGCTGGTTTTATGAGTGTTTCACCAATGGTGTGTGGTTTGCCCTGCTTTGCGATCAGGTAAGCAACTTCGTACGATGCTGTGAGGATCGGTTTGTTGATGGGTACAAAGCCGAGAACAGGCAGAGTAGCCTTTTCATCGAATCTGGCTCTCTTCACCTTGAATTCAGCGAGCGTTGTGTTCTTGTATTGTCCATCTCCATGCAGCTTAAGGAAGTGTTCTCTTAGTTTTGCCGGTGCTAGACTAGAATTGCTCAACTTGGCATTGCAAATCATGCAGTTAGGACGCTGACTCTCATCACGTTCCGTTATACATGTGAATCCATATTGTACATATTCGTCCGACCACTTTCTTTTTTTGCTCGACATACAGTGCCTTGCGAAAGTATTCGGCCCCCTTGAACTTTTCGACCTTTGGCAACATTCCAGGCTTCAAACATAAAGATATAAAACTGTAATTTTTTGTGAAAAATCAACAACAAGTGGGACACAATCATGAAGTGGAACGAAATTTATTGGATATTTCAAACTTTTTTAACAAATAAAAAACGGAAAAATTGGGCGTGCAAAATTATTCAGCCCCCTTAAGTTAATACTTTGTAGCGCCACCTTTTGCTGCGATTACAGCTGTAAGTCGCTTGGGGTATGTCTCTATCAGTTTTGCACATCGAGAGACTGAAATTTTTGCCCATTCCTCCTTGCAAAACAGCTCGAGCTCAGTGAGGTTGGATGGAGAGCGTTTGTGAACAGCAGTTTTCAGTTCTTTCCACAGATTCTCGATTGGATTCAGGTCTGGACTTTGACTTGGCCATTCTAACACCTGGATATGTTTATTTGTGAACCATTCCATTGTAGATTTTGCTTTATGTTTTGGATCATTGTCTTGTTGGAAGACAAATCTCCGTCCCAGTCTCAGGTCTTTTGTAGACTCCACCAGGTTTTCTTCCAGAATGGTCCTGTATTTGGCTCCATCCATCTTCCCATCAATTTTAACCATCTTCCCTGCCCCTGCTGATGAAAAGCAGGCCCAAACCATGATGCTGCCACCACCATGTTTGACAGTGGGGATGGTGTGTTCAGGGTGATGAGCTGTGTTGCTTTTACGCCAAATATAACGTTTTGCATTGTTGCCAAAAAGTTTGATTTTGGTTTCATCTGACCAGAGCACCTTCTTCCACATGTTTGGTGTGTCTCCCAGGTGGCTAGTGGCAAACTTTAAACAACACTTTCTATGGATATCTTTAAGAAATGGCTTTCTTCTTGCCACTCTTCCATAAAGGCCAGATTTTTGCAGTAAACGACTGATTGTTGTCCTATGGACAGAGTCTCCCACCTCAGCTGTAGATCTCTGCAGTTCATCCAGAGTGATCATGGGCCTCTTGGCTGCATCTCTGATCAGTCTTCTCCTTGTATGAGCTGAAAGTTTAGAGGGACGGCCGGGTCTTTGTAGATTTGCAGTGGTCTGATACTCCTTCCATTTCAATATTATCGCTTGCACAGTGCTCCTTGGGATGTTTAAAGCTTGGGAAATCTTTTTGTATCCAAATCCGGCTTTAAACTTCTCCACAACAGTATCTCGGACCTGCCTGGTGTGTTCCTTGTTCTTCATGATGCTCTCTGCGCTTTAAACGGACCTCTGAGACTGTCACAGAGCAGGTGAATTTATACGGAGACTTGATTACACACAGGTGGATTCTATTTATCATCATTAGTCATTTAGGTCAACATTGGATCATTCAGAGATCCTCACTGAACTTCTGGAGAGAGTTTGCTGCACTGAAAGTAAAGGGGCTGAATAATTTTGCACGGCCAATTTTTCAGTTTTTTATTTGTTAAAAAAGTTTGAAATATCCAATAAATTTCATTCCACTTCATAATTGTGTCCCCCTTGTTGTTGATTCTTCACAAAAAATTACAGTTTTATATCTTTATGTCTGAAGCCTGAAATGTGGCAAAAGTTTGAAAAGTTCAAGGGGGCCGAATACTTTCGCAAGGCACTGTAGTATGAAGGGATTAAAATATTAAGAAAGAAATCACACGACGTACCATCACGACAGTCACAATTCGACTACTGAGCGCGCCAAATTCCCTGCAGCACAGATAGGCCAAGCGATGTTGCGTGATCACCTGCAGCCAATGATGGCCAAGCGTGTCATCACGAATCATATGAGTCGGGTGTGTGTCTTGACCTCCGCCGAACCCCTGAGACTGACTCACCGAACCCCTGGGGTTCGATCGAACCCAGGTTAAGAACCACTGCCCTAGAGGTTACACAAATTGCCATTGTGAAAAAATATAAATACAACTTTTAACATTAGGTCAAACATGCTGCTTATGACACTGATAAAACAGTGTGTTGATGTTTATAGTGGATGCATCTCAAATGACACATAGCGTGTCGTACGATCCACTATAAACATCAACACACTGTTTTATCAGTGTCATAAGCAGCATGTTTGACCTAATGTTAAAAGGTGTCTTTATAGTAAATCAACTACAGAGTTCACTACTTCTGACCAGCACCTTGTGGAACTTGGTCAAAAGTAACGCACAATATAGGGAAAAGGGATGTATCTAGTATCTCCATACAAAACAATCTGCATGCAAAAAAAGCTGGCTAAGCCATTCAAGGCTCTGAGGCAGAGGTGCAGTTCCACGTTATTACCTGAGGGGTGAGCCCTTGGGCGTGGCGATACCGTATCCTTTAGAGTCCAGGTTCCCCCCGACCTTCATGGTGTCACAGGGTTTCCTCTGTTCAATGTACTCGTTCATGGTGGACTCTAACAGGTAGGCGTACTTCCCTTTGGACTTCCTCACCCTCATCACACCCTCGTCTGTGGTCTTCACAAACACTGAGGGGTCGGCCGACTTCATGTACGACCACATCTTCTCAAACACTGCAATCTTAGACCGCTGGGGAGAGAGGAGGGGTTAGGATTGTGTGTGTGTGTGTGTGTGTGTGTGTGTGTGTGTGTGTATGTGTGCGGGGGGGGGGCAGGGGTAGTAAACTGTGTGTGTGAGTAAACTGCATGTACATGCCAGTCAAACAAGTGTGTCTATGAGTAAACCACAGGTCTCACCCTGAAGAACTCTTTGGTGGAACCAGCATCCAGAGTTCCGTAGGCAATCTCAGTCTGTTTAGCCAGGTCCTCAGCACTCTCTATGGGGGAGACCATCCTCTCCACTGTGAGGAAAGCAGCCAGGTTGGCCGTGTAGGACGAGATGATGATGAGAGTGAAGAACCACCACACGCCCCCCACTATCCGCCCTGACAGAGACCTAGAGGGAGAAAGAGTTTGAGACATGCCTACAGACACCTACGTACATACCTACACACACAACCCCTAGGATATGTCCAGCTACACCTGAAGGGAGAAAGATATAATGGTGACTAACCCCATTCCGTACAAATCTGAGCAACCGCGGCGTTCAAACGAGGCTGCAATGAAAACGAATGGGACTGTAGCGACTGTGTTGGTATCAACATCTGGGGTGTGAACTAGGTTTCTATTCAAGCGTTGATTGACATGGTAATGGCCCAATAGTATTGGAGAAAAGTTGAAAAAACTGACCCCACCGACGCTGTATGTTAAATTGTGACGTGTCATGACGTAACGTACACCACGCATTATGCACCTCATTCTGTGTGGTACAGCCTCTCTGCAACAGGTGTAGCGCTTCTCTCGCAGATTAAAAACAAAAAAGGGACAGGGTAAGGGGAAGGAGGAAGGGGACAGGTTAAGGGTAAAGGATAAGGGGAAAGGGTAAGGGGGAAGGGGTTAGGAGAAAGGGGAAGGGGGAAGGGTAAGGGGGAAGGGGTTAGGAGAAAGGGGAAGGGGGAAGGGTAAGGGGTAAAGGTAAGGGGGAAGGGTAGGTGTAGGGTAAGGGGGAAGGGTACGGGGTGAGGGTAAGGGGGAAGTGGAAACGGTAAGGGGGAAGGGTAAGGGGGAAGGGTAAGGGGGAAGGGTAGGTGTAGGGTAAGGGGGAAGGGTACGGGGTGAGGGTAAGGGGGAAGTGGAAACGGTAAGGGGGAAGGGTAAGGGGGAAGGGTAAGGGGGATACCTAGTTAAATGTACAACTGAATGCATTCAGTTTTTGCGTCATCACTGAGACAAGGTAACTGAGCATCACAAAGGAACTACACCAGGTTCATCTCACCTGAAGGAAGCTGCCAGCGTGTTTCACGGTGCCACACACATTAATTGGTGGTGATTAATAACAGGGGGAGGAAGAGGAGGCCACTTAGTCACAGCTTTTCAAAAACAAACCACTGATTTGTCGGAAGCCAATTCCCCTAGGACCTTTCTCTGTGTCTCGGGAAGTGTGCCAAATGGAACCCTATTGCCTTTATGGTGCACTACATCTGATCAGGGCCATGTGATAGGCCATATAGGGAACAGGGTACCACTCGGGCTGTAGCTCTGTCTCTGCCTCAGGCGAACACAAGTGAGCACTAACAATTAACTGTGTCTCTGTTACGTACCATTCTCTTCTCTGGCACGTCAGACTCAGAGAGAGTACAGGACAGAGAGAGATAGAGAGCTTTTACGTGATCAACAATAAGCTGAAGCAAAAACAAAAAAGGGTTCCAGGGTTTAGTCTTCGTGTAGTTAGCGAAGTAGAACATTAAAAGGAAGATTGAACAAAAAAACAAGAGGAAAACTATTTAGGATGAGAGAAGAGAGGGAAAGAGAGGGGTAAGAGTGAAAGAGAAGAGACAGAAAGAGAGGGATATGAGTGAAAGAGAAGAGGGAAAGAGAAGGGTATGAGTGAAAGAGAAGAGACAGAAAGAGAGGGATATGAGTGAAAGAGAAGAGGGAAAGAGAGGGTAAGAGTGAAAGAGAAGAGACAGAAAGAGAGGGAAATGAATGAAAGAGAAGAGAGGGAAAGAGAGGGTAAGAGTGAAAGAGAAGAGACAGAAAGAGAGGGAAATGAATGAAAGAGAAGAGGGAAAGAGAAGGGTATGAGTGAAAGAGAAGAGATAGCGTATGTGGAGACTTACTACCGTGTTAAACCTGAGCAGGCTTTAGGAGGAGGATATGTCTGCATGTCTGTCCATACTATATCCCCTCCTCTCTATCCCTCCTTCCATGCATACTCCCATCCCCTGCTTCTATTCTCTCTCTCTTTTTATTTTTAACCTTTATTTAACTAGGCAAGTTGAGAACAAATTGTTATTTACAATGACGGCCTAACCCCACCAAACCCTCCCTTCACCAGGACAATGCTGGATCGAACCAGGGTCTGTAGTGACGCGTCTAGCACTGAGATGCAGTGGCTTAGACCACTGCGCCACTCGGGAGCCCTCCTAGCTCTCGTTCTCTCTGTCTCTCTCTCTCTCCCTACCCCTCACACCCTCCCGTCTCTCTCCCTCTCTTTCTCCCTCACTCTCGTTCTTGCTCTCTCTCTTCCTAACCCTCACCCTTCTCACTATCTCTTTTCTCTCTCCCTCTCTCATCATCTCTTTCTCACTCTTATCTACGAACAGTCTAATTAGTACTAATCAATCATCACCAACATATAAACCCCATAGTGTACAGCAGGGGTTCTCAAAGTGAGGTCCAAGGTCCTAAAGGGGGTCCGCTGCAAGATCTCTAAATAGAAAATACACTGATCAAAAATATAAATGCGACATACAATTTTACAATTTTACTGGGTTACAGTTCATATAAGGAAATCAGTCAATTGAAATAAATAAATGAGGACCAAATCTATGGATTTCACATGACTGGGAATACAGACATGTATCTGTTGGTTACAGATTTAAAAAAAGCAGGCGTGTGGATCAGTGTAAGGGCTGTCGTCGTAAGAAAACCAAGATGCAGTGGAGGATGTGTATTCATTTTAAAGATTTAATCAAATGAACCACTATAAACAAAATACTCGACAGAAACGACAGCAAACAGTCCTGTCTGGTCCTACATGAACAAAACAGAAACAATCACCCACAAAAACCCAAAGGAAAAACAGGCTACCTATGTGTGACTCCCAATCAGCAACAACAAACTACAGCTGTGCCTGATTGGAAGCCACACGGCCAAAATCAACGAAACAAACCAACCTAGAAAAAAGAACATAGAACGCCCACCCAATGTAACACCCTGGCCTAACCAAAATAAAGAACAAAAACCCCTCTCTATGGCCAGGGCGTTACAATCAGAAAACCAGTCAGTATCTGGTGTGATCACCGTTTGCCTCATGCAATACTACCCCTCCCCATTTTTTTCACTGTTATTTAAGGCAAAATGTGTAGAATTGCATGATATCAGCTTTAAAGCTGCAACAACAAAAATGTCTTTGCCCCATGACAAAATGTGTAGAATTGCAGGAAATTTGTTTTCTCTCCGATGCCAAGAGGCGAGCCTTTTAAATGTTCATTCCCTGGGCCCAATACTTGGTTCGTCCAGCCACGCACTGCAGACATCATAGTAAAACTCCTTGTAGGCTATTTCTAAACGGCACTGGAGTTGT
>NC_042969.1:28592239-28602239 GCF_901001165.1 Salmo trutta | reverse complement strand
CCAGTTACTAGCCCATCTTCTCTGATTTAGCCAGTTACTAGCCTATCTATTCTGATTCAGCCAGTTACTAGCCTATATACTCTGACTTAGCCAGTTACTAGCCTACCTACTCTGATTTAGCCAGTTACAATCCTACCTTCTCTGATTTAGCCAGTTACTAGCCTATCTACTCTGATTTAGCCAGTTACTAGCCTATCTACTCTGATTTAGCCAGTTACTAGTCTATCTTCTCTGATTTAGCCAGTTACTAGCCTATATACTCTGATTTAAACATCCAGCTACTAATGGTTTCAACAACCAGAACATGGGTTTCTAATTTCCCAGTTCCTGTGACATACAAACCTCTTTACTACAGCCCTTAAAGCATGACCAAACAACTAACAAATCCATCCATGTGGTACATGGTGTTAACTCTACCTTAGATTTCCCAGAGAGCCTGAACCCCTGTCTGGAACATGGTGTTAACTCACTCGCTCTCTGTCTGGTACATGGTGTTAACTCTACCTTAGATTTCCCAGAGGGCCTGAACCCCTGTCTGGTACATGGTGTTAACTCTACCTTAGATTTCCCAGAGGGCCTGAACCCCTGTCTGGAACATGGTGTTAACTCTACCTTAGATTTCCCAGAGAGCCTGAACCCCTGTCTGGAACATGGTGTTAACTCACTCCCTCTCTGTCTGGTACATGGTGTTAACTCTACCTTAGATTTCCCAGAGAGCCTGAACCCCTGTCTGGAACATGGTGTTAACTCTACCTTAGATTTCCCAGAGAGCCTGAACCCCTGTCTGGAACATGGTGTTAACTCACTCCCTCTCTGTCTGGTACATGGTGTTAACTCTACCTTAGATTTCCCAGAGAGCCTGAACCCCTGTCTGGAACATGGTGTTAACTCTACCTTAGATTTCCCAGAGAGCCTGAACCCCTGTCTGGAACATGGTGTTAACTCACTCGCTCTCTGTCTGGTACATGGTGTTAACTCTACCTTAGATTTCCCAGAGGGCCTGAACCCCTGTCTGGTACATGGTGTTAACTCTACCTTAGATTTCCCAGAGGGCCTGAACCCCTGTCTGGAACATGGTGTTAACTCTACCTTAGATGTCCCAGAGAGCCTGAACCCCTGTCTGGAACATGGTGTTAACTCTACCTTAGATGTCCCAGAGAGCCTGAACCCCTGTCTGGAACATGGTGTTAACTCACTCGCTCTCTGTCTGGTACATGGTGTTAACTCTACCTTAGATTTCCCAGAGAGCCTGAACCCCTGTCTGGAACATGGTGTTAACTCTACCTTAGATGTCCCAGAGAGCCTGAACCCCTGTCTGGAACATGGTGTTAACTCACTCCCTCTCTGTCTGGTACATGGTGTTAACTCTACCTTAGATGTCCCAGAGAGCCTGAACCCCTGTCTGGAACATGGTGTTAACTCACTCCCTCTCTGTCTGGTACATGGTGTTAACTCTACCTTAGATTTCCCAGAGAGCCTGAACCCCTGTCTGGAACATGGTGTTAACTCTACCTTAGATGTCCCAGAGAGCCTGAACCCCTGTCTGGAACATGGTGTTAACTCACTCGCTCTCTGTCTGGAACATGGTGTTAACTCTACCTTAGATTTCCCAGAGGGCCTGAACCCCTGTCTGGAACATGGTGTTAACTCTACCTTAGATGTCCCAGAGAGCCTGAACCCCTGTCTGGAACATGGTGTTAACTCACTCGCTCTCTGTCTGGAACATGGTGTTAACTCTACCTTAGATTTCCCAGAGAGCCTGAACCCCTGTCTGGAACATGGTGTTAACTCTACCTTAGATGTCCCAGAGAGCCTGAACCCCTGTCTGGAACATGGTGTTAACTCACTCGCTCTCTGTCTGGAACATGGTGTTAACTCTACCTTAGATTTCCCAGAGGGCCTGAACCCCTACGGGAAATCTAATCAGAGACTCATTCAGACTCTGTCACGATTATATTTTACGGAACTTAACTAGCCTCCACAAGGACCATTTAAGTGTGTGTGTGCATGTGTGTGCGTGTACCTGTGCGTGTGCATACATGCCTGTATGCTTGCATACATATCTGTATGCCTGCATACATATCTGTGTGTCTGACTCCGTGTGTGAGTGTGTGTATGCTTTTATGCGTGTTAGAGTGATCAAGGGTTGCTTTGATGTGAGACAATGTCCTGAAGTAAACTGAACCGGGTTATAAATCAACCACGCTCTATAATATTGGATATTCTCTAAAGCACTGCTATAATACTGGCTGTCTCTTCTCTAAAGCACTGCTATAATACTGTCTGTCTCTTCTCTAAAGCACTGCTATAATACTGTCTGTCTCTTCTCTAAAGCACTGCTATAATACTGTCTGTCTCTTCTCTAAAGCACTGCTATAATACTGTCTGTCTCTTCTCTAAAGCACTGCTATAATACTGTCTGTCTCTTCTCTAAAGCACTGCTATAATACTGTCTGTCTCTTCTCTAAAGCACTGCTATAATACTGTCTGTCTCTTCTCTAAAGCACTGCTATAATACTGTCTGTCTCTTCTCTAAAGCACTGCTATAAAACTGTCTGTCTCTTCTCTAAAGCACTGCTATAATACTGGCTGTCTCTTCTCTAAAGCACTGCTATAATACTGTCTGTCTCTTCTCTAAAGCACTGCTATAATACTGTCTGTCTCTTCTCTAAAGCACTGCTATAAAACTGTCTGTCTCTTCTCTAAAGCACTGCTATAATACTGGCTGTCTCTTCTCTAAAGCACTGCTATAATACTGTCTGTCTCTTCTCTAAAGCACTGCTATAATACTGGCTGTCTCTTCTCTAAAGCACTGCTATAATACTGTCTGTCTCTTCTCTAAAGCACTGCTATAATACTGTCTGTCTCTTCTCTAAAGCACTGCTATAATACTGTCTGTCTCTTCTCTAAAGCACTGCTATAATACTGGCTGTCTCTTCTCTAAAGCACTGCTATAATACTGTCTGTCTCTTCTCTAAAGCACTGCTATAATACTGGCTGTCTCTTCTCTAAGACGGACACTTGCTAATTAATACTGTCTGTCTCTTCTCTAAAGCACTGCTATAATACTGTCTGTCTCTTCTCTAAAGCACTGCTATAATACTGTCTGTCTCTTCTCTAAAGCACTGCTATAATACTGTCTGTCTCTTCTCTAAAGCACTGCTATAATACTGTCTGTCTCTTCTCTAAAGCACTGCTATAATACTGTCTGTCTCTTCTCTAAAGCACTGCTATAATACTGGCTGTCTCTTCTCTAAAGCACTGCTATAATACTGGCTGTCTCTTCTCTAAAGCACTGCTATAATACTGGCTGTCTCTTCTCTAAAGCACTGCTATAATACTGGCTGTCTCTTCTCTAAAGCACTGCTATAATACTGGCTGTCTCTTCTCTAAAGCACTACTATAATACTGTCTGTCTCTTCTCTAAAGCACTGCTATAATACTGGCTGTCTCTTCTCTAAAGCACTGCTATAATACTGTCTGTCTCTTCTCTAAAGCACTGCTATAATACTGTCTGTCTCTTCTCTAAAGCACTGCTATAATACTGTCTGTCTCTTCTCTAAAGCACTGCTATAATACTGGCTGTCTCTTCTCTAAAGCACTGCTATAATACTGGATATTCTCTAAAGCACTGCTATAATACTGGCTGTCGCTTCTCTAAAGCACTGCTATAATACTGGCTGTCTCTTCTCTAAAGCACTGCTATAATACTGGCTGTCTCTTCTCTAAAGCACTGCTATAATACTGGCTGTCTCTTCTCTAAAGCACTGCTATAATACTGTCTGTCTCTTCTCTAAAGCACTGCTATAATACTGTCTGTCTCTTCTCTAAAGCACTGCTATAATACTGTCTGTCTCTTCTCTAAAGCACTGCTATAATACTGGATATTCTCTAAAGCACTGCTATAATACTGGCTGTCTCTTCTCTAAAGCACTGCTATAATACTGGCTGTCTCTTCTCTAAAGCACTGCTATAATACTGTCTGTCTCTTCTCTAAAGCACTGCTATAAAACTGTCTGTCTCTTCTCTAAAGCACTGCTATAATACTGGCTGTCTCTTCTCTAAGCACTGCTATAATACTGTCTGTCTCTTCTCTAAAGCACTGCTATAATACTGGCTGTCTCTTCTCTAAAGCACTGATATAATACTGTCTGTCTCTTCTCTAAAGGACTGCTATAATACTGGATATTCTCTAAAGCACTGCTATAATACTGTCTGTCTCTTCTCTAAAGCACTGCTATAATACTGGCTGTCTCTTCTCTAAAGCACTGCTATAATAATGGATATTCTCTAAAGCACTGCTATAATACTGGCTGTCTCTTCTCTAAAGCACTGCTATAATACTGGCTGTCTCTTCTCTAAAGCACTGATATAATACTGTCTGTCTCTTCTCTAAAGGACTGCTATAATACTGGCTGTCTCTTCTCTAAAGGACTGCTATAATACTGGCTGTCTCTTCTCTAAAGGACTGCTATAATACTGGCTGTCTCTTCTTTAAAGCACTGATATAATACTGTCTGTCTCTTCTCTAAAGGACTGCTATAATACTGGCTGTCTCTTCTCTAAAGGACTGCTATAATACTGGATATTCTCTAAAGCACTGCTATAATACTGGATATTCTCTAAAGGACTACTATAATACTGGCTGTCTCTTCTCTAAAGGACTGCTATAATACTGGCTGTATCTTCTCTAAAGGACTGCTATAATACTGGCTGTCTCTTCTCTAAAGGACTGCTATAATACTGGCTGTATCTTCTCTAAAGCACTGCTATAATACTGGCTGTCTCTTCTCTAAAGGACTGCCATAATACTGGCTGTCTCTTCTCTAAAGGACTGCTATAATACTGTCTGTCTCTTCTCTAAAGGACTGCTATAATACTGGCTGTATCTTCTCTAAAGGACTGCTATAATACTGGCTGTCTCTTCTCTAAAGAACTGCTATAATACTGTCTGTCTCTTCTCTTAAGGACTGCTATAATACTGGCTGTCTCTTCTCTAATGGACTGCTATAATACTGGCTGTCTCTTCTCTAAAGCACGGTAGATCGAAATTGCGTATATCTCTTCCGCCTGTGTGATGTAGGATGTGAAATCTGACAGCACTTGAAGCTGGGATGTCCTTCCCACCATTTCATTCGCTCTTCCGACTGTCCATCAAAAGTTGGCTGAACCCTACGTCACATGCCTTACATCGTAGAGCAGCAGGAGAGAGTGGTTTTGTCGCTCTAGAGATCGATTTATAGACAGTAATCTAAAATCATTCACAAATTTGAAACAAAAAACACTATCTGTTTTTCATAGAAGGACACAGTTAATAAGAGATGAAATGCGAGTTCTGGACGTGTTCAGGGAGCCAAGCTAGAGCTTTGTGAGACATTCACGGCGGTCGGGGCAGAAGTTTTGATCAATAGAGACCTTTAGAAAATCTGCACATTTTCTCTAACACTAAACATACAAATATGTATTTTACATTCATAAGGAAGGTGAACTCTTATAGTTAGTCATTTTATAATATGATTATACTATATTTAGAAAGCATATAAGTCATTTCAAGTGTTATTTATACAGTTTTGTTGAATAGGAAATGCATCATAAAAAATCTGTATTTGAGCTTGTGTCCTCAAAAGTGACTATACCTCAGGAATGCATTTTAAAAAATGACCAGAAAGGTGGGATTTTAACCTTTCTTGGAATATGCAGCATTATTAGTTATTGTTTATGTCCCTCTCATGATAAATAATTACTTTTGGGATTATGTAGATTACATTTTAGATTACATTTAGTTACATTTAAGAGGTTAAAGCTGGTCCAGCACAATTCTCCGACAATTGACTTCTCTGTTTACGCCCTGATCTGTTTCACCTGTCCTTGTGCTTGTCTCCACCCTCCTCCAGGTGTTGCCCATCTTCCCCATAATCCCCTGGGTAGTTATACCTGTGTTCTCGGTTTGTCTATTGCCAGTTCGTCTTGTTTGTCAAGTCAACCAGCATTTTGTCTCAGCTCCTGCTTTTCCCCAGTCTCTCTTTTTCTCACTCTCCTGGTTTTGACCTTTGCCTGTCCTGACTCTGAGCCCGCCTGTTTGACCACTCTGCCTGCCCCTGACTCTGAGCCTGCCTGCTGTCCTGTGCCTTTGCCCCACTACTCTGGATTACCGACCTCTGCCTGACCAGACCCTGAGCCTGCCTGCCGTCCTGTGCCTTTGCCACTACTCTGGATTATGGACCCCTGCCTGCCTTGATTTGTCGTTTGCCTGCCCCTGTTGCTGTAATAAACTTTGTTACTTCAACAATCTGCATTTGGGTCTTACCTGAAACGTGATAGTAAAAACTGGCCTTGACTGACCCAGCAGTCTTAGACCAGCTCCTCCCAGGAACCATCATTAGTAACACGAGGAGTTGCTTCGCAGTCTGATGGAAGGGTTCCAGGACTTGGCCGAATGTCACGACCTAGCATTGGACGGATTGAGGGAGCAATTCCATGGGCTGCCTACCAGGCAACCTACCATGACAGTAACCTCCCAGCCCCAAAGTAACCAGGCTGGTAGCAGCGCCGTCACCCCAGTTTCCCGGGAACGGCACCTACCGGAGGGCTACAATGGCGAATCCAGAACCTGTCGGGCCTTTCTTTCCCAGTGCTCCCTCGTCTTCGAGCTGCAGCCTTCTTCGTTCCCCCCGGACAGCTCGAAGACAGCGTACATTATTACGCTGATGTCCGGGAGGGCACTCGCCTGGGCCACAGCGGTGTGGGACCAACAATCCACCGTCTGCCTCAGTCTGGAGGTATTCGTGATGGAGGTGAGAAAAGTTTGAGGCTCCGGTTTCCAGGAGAGAGGCTGCCCGGAAGTTACTCCAGCTTCGGCAGGACTCCCTCAGTGTGGCAGACTATGTGGTGGATTTCCGCACGCTAGCAGCAGAGGGTGCCTGGAACCCGGAAGCGCTGTTCGACATGTTCCTGCACGGATTATCGGTGGAAGTAAAGAACGAGCTTGCAGCTGGGAACTACCGACGGATCTCAACTCACTCATCCCTTTAACCATCCGGATCGGTGGACGGCAACAGGAATATAGCCGATTGCGGTCCCAATCGCTCACTCAAGGATCCCACCTTGCATCTGATGAACTCCGGAAGAGCATCTGGGCTTACCCGAGTTCCTCCATGCGTACGCAGACTGCAGAACCCAGAGTTGTTTGTATTGCGGTAATACCGGTCATTTTGTGACTACCTGTCCCTTCAAGAGACCTTCTCCCCCTGCTTGCCCCCCTCTCCATGCCACCCTGCTGTGAGGCGACCAGTCCAAGTCTCTCCAGATACTCATCGACTCGAGGGCCGATATGAGTCTTATGGACGTTACTCTGGCGTCCGAACTGGGCATCCCCACTCAACCCCTCTCCATTCCCATGAATGTTAGAGCGCTGGACGGACACTCTATAGGCCGGGTCACCCACCATAACACACCCATCAACCTTCGAGTGTCGGGGAACCACAGCGAGATGATCCAACTCCTGCTAATTGAGTCTCTGCAGGTACCTTTGGTATTGGGATTCTCTTGGCTCCAGCGACACAATCCCTTGATTGACTGGTCTACTGGTGCCATTGTGGGCTGGAGCCCGTTCTGCCACACTCATTGCCTGAAATCAGCTCTGCCTGCCCCGGGACGACTTCCTGGGGGCTTGGAAATTGCCCCGAACCTCTCCGCCATTTCCGCGGAGTACAAGGACCTCTGGGAGGGTTTCAGTAAGGCCCAGGCCTCTTCACTTCCGCAACACCGACCGGTACCCAAGGGTATTTAGCCGGGTGCGCTGGCACGCCGCTATAGCCCCGCGGCTACACCCCCGGAAGCCTAGACCTTTTCCCCCTGCTCCAGAGACATTAGCCCCTCTGCTGTTCGTCCTCTGTTGCCCCGTACTCTCCGTATACTTCCTACTTGTCACGTGTCTAGTCTAAACCCATGTCTCACAGCCCATTGTCAACAATATTCATTGTTGGTGCAATTCACATCTCTGGATAAGGCTTAAAATACAAGATACAATCTTGCTATGTCACATGATTGCCCTAGACGTTTGAGTGTATAATGTGCTGTTATTTCCATTGTTCCTGTTGATATCTGTAGTGGAGATGACTTCAGCAGTATAATGTGTTTTTGTTTCCATTGTTCCTGTTGATATCCGTAGTGGAAATGACTTCAGCAGTATAATGTGTTGTTGTTTCCATTGTTCCTGTTGATATCCGTAGTGGAGATGACTTCAGCAGTATAATGTGTTGTTGTTTCCATTGTTCATGTTGATATCTTTAGTGGAGATGACTTCAGCAGTATATGTGTTGTTGTTTCCATTGTTCCTGTTGATATCTGTAGTGGAGATGACTTCAGCAGTATAATGTGTTGTTGTTTCCATTGTTCCTGTTGATATCTGTAGTGGAGATGACTTCAGCAGTATAATGTGTTGATGTTTCCATTGTTCCTGTTGATATCTGTAGTGGAGATGACTTCAGCAGTATAATGTGTTGTTGTTTCCATTGTTCCTGTTGATATCTGTAGTGGAGATGACTTCAGCAGTATAATGTGTTGTTGTTTCCATTGTTCCTGTTGATATCTGTAGTGGAGATGACTTCAGCAGTATAATGTGTTGTTGTTTCCATTGTTCCTGTTGATATCTGTAGTGGAGATGACTTCAGCAGTATAATGTGTTGTTGTTTCCATTGTTCCTGTTGATATCTGTAGTGGAGATGACTTCAGCAGTATAATGTGTTGTTGTTTCCATTGTTCCTGTTGATATCTGTAGTGGAGATGACTTCAACAGTAGAGAATGTTCATTTCATATCAAAGTACTACATAATGGGCTCAATTCAAATTCCTTTTAAACAACTGTCACACATCAGAACCTACAGAGAGCATTTAAACAAACAAACCTACACAAACCACCAATCATTGAGATCTAACAGCTGAGAAGCATGTATTGGAAGAGACAGATCCGTATGAGAGAAACAGATATCATCTGTTCAGCAGGCATGGGATTAGAAGAAGATTGTGCTTGCTTTCATATACAGTATACACATTCTCTCTCACACACACACACACACACACACTGTAAGGGTTTTGAAGTTATTGTTTGTAGGGGTGCCAGGTAGGTTGTACCTACCAGAGAAAATATTGATTTCTCCTTTTTGTTTGGGAGGGAATGAGTCCCGTCTGGTCCGTCAAGTCTACACTAATACGGTTCAGACAAATTCAGGGCTGTCACAACACACACACACACACACACACACACACACACACACACACACACACACACACACACACACACACACACACACACACACACACACACACACACACACACACAGAGCACAGGGAGTTTCTTTTGATCTCACACTAAAAATTAGGAAACACACAGTTGGCTTTGGTTGTTAGAGAATCACACCTTGGTCTTGTGTGGTTAGTGTGTGTGTGTGTGTGTGTGTGTGTGCGTGTGTGTGTGTGTGTGTGTGTTTTGTGCTGTAAGCATGAAAGGAATGAGGCTTGTGAAATAATTACTGAAGAAAGAGAAATGGATATCGTCTGCTCCGCAGGCATGAGATGACATGAATATATGCAGGCACACACATGAACGCACATACTCACTCACTCACTCACTCACTCACTCACTCACTCACTCACTCACTCACTCACACACTCACACACACACAAACATGCACTCACTCACACAAACTAACTCACACAATCACACACGCACTCACGTATGCACGCACGCACATACACGCCCGCCTGCACGCAGTGTCTGCCAGATCAGTTCATCACTAAATACAGAGCGACAGAGAGAAAGAGGGAGGGAGAGATCTAAAAAGGAGGGATGAGGAGAGGAGGCTAGGAGAGAGAAGGAGAGATCTATGAAAGGGAGGGAGAATGGGGAAAGAGAGAAGAGGACATGGAAGGTGGGGAGGAAGATGTGGAGGCTATGAGGGAAGATGGAGGAGAGGAACAGGTGGAGGATATGAGGGAGGGG